>NC_141547.1:64622500-64922500 GCF_021556685.1 Rattus norvegicus | reverse complement strand
ATTGGAACAAGAAGATGTGAGATGTTAAAGACTACAGAGCCATGGGATAATTGCTGAGCAAAACTGCTAACATAGAGTGGACCAGACCAAGAGAAAGAAGTTTGTTGCACTCATCAAAGGGGAAGGAAGTTGAAGAGCTGATGAGTGCTTGGACGTCAGGCATGTAGATGCAGAATTTGGAATTTGCCCAACTGGTTTTTCTTCTTGCTTTGGTCCAGTATTTCCTCACTATAACATTTTGGAATGATAATATATGTCTTGTGATGTTGGAGGTAAGTGATCTGCTTTCTGATTTTGACTTTATAGGACATTATTATATGACTCTTAGGAGAGACTGAACTTTGGACTCTTTACATCGTTGAGACTGTTATAGACTATGGGACTTTTGAAATTGGATTTAATATGTGTTGCATTATGTTATAGCTAGGTATGATTCCCATAGACTCACACATTTGAATGCTTGGCCCATAGGGAGTGATACTATTAGGGAGTATGACTTTGTTGAAATAGGTGTGGCTTTGTTGGAGGAAGGGTGTCACTGTGGGGCTGGGCTTTGACAGTCTTCTACTAGTTACCTTCAGAACACGATATAGAACTTTCCGTTCCTCCAGTTACATGCCTGCCTGGAAATTGCCATGCTTGATGCTATGATGATAATGGAGTGAACCTGTCAACCAGCACCAATTGAATGCTGTCCTTTATAAGAATTGTATTGATCATTGTGTTTCTTTACATTAATGGAAACCGTAACTAAGAAAGCCATAGATAATAGGTAATTTAATGATACTGGGCTGGGCTGGGCTGGGCTAGTCTGAACTAGAATAGATTCTTAAGTATCCAAAGCATTGAATGTCCTCACAAACATGCCCAAACCAAATCATGTAGAACAACTGTATATAGCATTATGGAAAGAGGAGGTCAGCCATGAACATGTGATAGAAGTACATTTCAAGTTGCATGTGAGTAACTTCTTCTCCATTTTAAAAACAAAAATAGAGAGAGACAAGTGGTTTTGCCCTAAGTCAGTGTTCTTAAATGAGACCAAAACTAATCCCCAAGACATTGTTTAGATAGCACCTAGCACCAAACAGTGTTATTTTGTATTTTTGTTATTTTGAGCGGAGGCTCAACTGAAGAAAATTAGCTGTATAGAAATGCAATCATGACTTTTCTATTTCTTATGGCATTTGAGGCAAATTGTTTAGCTGTGTTTCAGTTTGAGTTGTTTAAGAGGCAGGCATCCGGATGGGATTGATGGCACAGAGCTTTATCATGGGTGGGGGCTTACTGATCCTGACCAAACCAGAGAGTCAGCCATTTGAGAGGAAATAGTGAAGTGTGTGGCATTGAGTGGAAGCAACTAGATTTCTACTATGAAATTTAAAGCAAACTTTGTAAAGTACCCTGCCCTGGACAGGAGTGGTCTTCCTCTGGAACTCCTTCTGTGCTAAGGGCAATCAGCAATGTGTTGCCTTGAAGCCTGAATGCTGGGGGGGGGGGTTTGAAGCAGTGGTAGCTGGACTCTGTATTTAAGATCGTCCTAGGAGAGGAACACAGAGAACATATCCCTGGTCATCCCACATTGCCAAGGCTCATTGAGAAAGCTCTTAATATTGTCTAGTCAATAGTATAACACAAGTTTGACCAATGTATAGTTTGGTCACTGTTAGTGCATTAACAATGTGATTAAATCACTATTTCCATTTACTTCCATTTACTTTTCACTCTTTCTTGAAGTAGACCCTGTGACCACTGCACATATAATCCCTATTTGCCTCTGCCTTTGCCAAAAATTAATATATTTCAATGTGTATGTATTTGCTGACTATAAACATTGTTGAAGTCATGTGAAGTTTGGTGTATATATTTATCTCATGTCACATTTTTAAAGTGTATTTATTCACTTTACATCCTAGGGCCCCCTCACACAAATCCTCCCTCCATTCTTCCCTCCCTCTTTCCTCTGAGAAGGGTGAGGCCTGTTCTGGTATCCCCTCCTTACACTTAACATGTTTTTAAGGTTCATATTGGAGCATCTATTTGTTCTTTTATGTGGTTGAATATTCACATTTTTTCTTCATTCTTCCATTTATAGCCATATGAACTTTTCCCGATTGTGGCTATGGGATTTTGATAATAGCATTACCATGAACATGAGTGCACATATATTTGTTTTGAGAAGTCTTTCTTTCTTTCTTCCTTCCTTCCTTCCTTCCTTTCTTTCTTTCTCTCTTTCTTTCTTTCTTTCTTTCTTTCTTTCTTTCTTTCTCTTTCTTTCTTCCTTTCTTTTCTTTTCTTTCCCTTCCTTCCTTTCTTTCTTTCTTTCTTTCTTTCTTTCTTTCTTGTACATATATCTAGGAAACAAGTTTTTTTTCTTTTTTTCGGAGCTGGGGACTGAACCCAGGGCCTTGCGCTTGCTAGGCAAGCGCTCTACCACTGAGCTAAATCCCCAACCCGGAAACAAGTTTTTTTTGTCTTGGGAATTACATCCCCATTTTTTCCTGAATAGATGACACCATATCCTCAATTCATGAGTTTCATTTTTTTAAAAAATATGTATTAAATTGGATGTGTAAAAGACTTCCCTCAAAGTGTTGTCGAGGTTAATGAGCAGATGTTCAAAGAGCACAAAGCCTCATGCCAGGCAAACACCTGATGTTCACCATTTGTATGGAATATAACATATGTATACAGCAGACTGTCCACAAAACATACAATAGCTGCATCTTCCTTTTATTTCTTTTTCATTTATCAAGGAGTGAAAGTATAAACTTATGACTAGTCTCTACTTTCAGAGAAAATGGACCATATTTTAACTTGGCTCAGGAGAGTCTGTAAAAACAGAGACATTCGGCCCAGAGTAAAAACTGTGGTTATAGCATGTATCTAAAGACTGGCCAGAACTCGTGTCTCCAGTTGTTACAATTCATGACTTACTGGCAGAGATGTCCTCTATACACTGCTGCTGGGTTGTGATGTAAGCCACCACGTGTCACACCTCATTACATCTGGGCAAATCATCTCAGATTGTCATGCCCCTATTTTTTAAGGTAAGAATTGAAAAGAAAGATTGAGATAAAAGTAATAAGGAAATAAATGAATAGATAAATACATAATACCTACAACATAAAAACCAAAACCAAGCAATTAAAGTAGAAACAGTTATTGTTTAGATACCTCGTTTCAGTGAGAGAAGACGAACTAGTAGCTTA
The DNA here is from genome assembly GCF_021556685.1 of Rattus norvegicus. Taxonomy (NCBI): domain Eukaryota; kingdom Metazoa; phylum Chordata; class Mammalia; order Rodentia; family Muridae; genus Rattus; species Rattus norvegicus. Next base: position 64,919,288 of record NC_141547.1, on the reverse strand, counting down.
ATTGATCCAAATATGATTTGAAAAATGGCTGAGAGATAGACTTCCTGGCAGAGAGCTGACTAGGTCATTGGTGATGACTACTAAGACATACAGTTTAATTTCCTAGTTTTCAGATGTTGAAAATACTAAAACAGCTCTGTTTTTGGCCAAAGTAATGAATTCTACCAAGATAGTCATTCTTGGGCAGCAATATTTTTCTTTCCTAAATAATTGTTTGTTTCCTTGTGGAATTGCTGAGTTGCCAAATAATATCTGTGTATATGGAAGGGTGAAATCTATGGATAGCCTTTCCATGCATTTCTCACTGGTGGCTGCTATTGCCTCTCTCCAGCCCTGGGTGGTCATCTGGAGCTGGTTTATAATGGTCACAGGAACTCTGAGGTGGGATGAAACTTCTCCAAATATATCCATATACAAAATAGAAACTTTGAGTTCGAGCAATTAGTTTAGTTAAAATGAGTTAGAGTTAAATCAGGAATATATTCCATTTCTCTGATTTTTAAACTTTGTTTCTTTCCCTCCTGCGTTAGAGTTCTCAACCTTGGCTGCACATGAGAATCAGCTGGGAGCTCTAAGAAACTTCAGTGCTTAACCCCAAGACAAATTATAAAGTAGAATCTCTGGGGTCCAAGCCTAGGCATAAGTACCTTTGAAAATCTCCCAGATGATTCCGATGCATAACCAAGGTTAAGGACCGCTACTCTTAGCTTCTTTCAAGCAGAAGAAATGAACTGTGGTATTCTATAAAGAGAGTAGTTTGTAAAAATTATTTTAACATATCCCAGTGGTTTTCTCATATGCTTTATTTTCTCCTGATAGGATCACTCATTTGTGTCATAGAAGAGAGCCAAGGTTTCTTTGCTGAAGATGGTAGATTGATGCATTTTTGGCTGCCCTTCTTTATTAACCCTCAGGCTACCTCATCATTAGCAATGGGGTCTCTGTGATAAAACACAGGGCAATGACCAATATCTTTCAATGCATCCCAGGCAGCGGCTGCTTTAAACCACTCTGTAGACATTCTGACCATCAAGAACCATGGGCCTTGGTAAAACCTCACTCTAATGATTGATTATAATATTTCTGTCTCTTATTCCATAGATGAATCTCAACTTTCATTTTCTTTGTCTCTAGCTATTCAAGAGAAAATTTAAAAAGTTTCAGGATCAATAACACAAACATAATATTGTCAATTATGTATTTTCTTTATGTTCATGTTGCCGTGTGTGTGTGTGTGTGTGTGTGTGTGTGTGTGTGTGTGTGTAAACACATATGCAGGCTCACACACATATGTGTTTTCTTCTTGTGCTTTTAGGACATTTTTGAACTGTATCTGTAATCAAGTGCTCAAACTCAAACTCCTGGAGAACTGAGGCAGAAACTAATATTAGAAACTTTTCTGCGTGGATAGATCATATGGGTAAGTAAAGTGTTTGTATTTCTTTTAGTGGTATTTATATTTTTAAAGAGTTCTAAGCTCCCTCTGACCTCCAGCCAAGCAACATTTCCAAAGGAAAGAAAGCTAAGGGGAGAAATGTGTTGCTCCCCCAGCAAAGCGGTCATGAAGAAACAGGAGGTAAAAATGATGGTCAATCCGTTGTTTGAGAAAAGGCCTAAGAACATTAGCATTGGTCAGGCTCTCCAGCCCAAAAGAAATCTGACATACGTTCTCAAATGGCCTCACTATAACTGGCTGCAAAGGCAAAGGGTCATTCCCTATATGTGGTTCAAAATATCTCTTGAAATTAACCAGTTCACCCATGCCCTAAACTGGCAAATAGTTATCAAGCTGCTTATGCTTGCCCGCAAGTCCAGGCCAGACACAATGCAGGAGAAGAAGCAAGGCTCCTGGTCCATTCTGAGAAGAAAGCTGCTGACCAAGGTGACATATCAGCTAAGAGACCACCTATCCCTCGAGCAGAGGTCAATACAGTCATTACTTTGGTGGAGAAAAAGAAGGCTCAGATGGTAATTGCCCATGATGTAGACCACATTGAGCTGATGGTTTTCCTATGTGCTCTGTGTTGAAAGATGGGATCTCTCATTGCATCACCAAGGAAAATGCCAAGCTTGGGTAGCTAGTTCACAGGAAGATGTTCATGGCGGTGGCCTTCAAAAGGTTAACTTAGAAGACAAAGTTGCTTTAAGTAAGGTGATGGAAGCTATTAGGACCAACACCATAGAAGAAACATCCTGGGTCCTAAATCTGTGATTTGAATTGCCATGCTGGAAATTTGCCAAAGGCTAAAGACCATTCCACTAAATTGGATTAAATGTACACAGCCTAGATTTTTTTGTTCATAAGTATAATTACTAAGTTATCTTTCAAAAAATGTTCTAAATTCTACAATGCCAAACAAACATACAGAGACATATATTCTGCATATAAATATTTCAGTGAGGTTCTTGGTGCTATGGAATTTATTTTATGTTATTTAATATCTTAGCTGTTTAGGCTATTCATTGCTTAGTTACATTTGTCCGGGTAGTTAGCTTAGAATATGATTCTATCGTCAGGGAAAGAAAAGGTTATGCATGGGAATACCAACCCAGTATGTTAGATTATGAACAAAGCTGCTTTCTCCTAACTCACTTGAAATGCAGAGATTATCAGACAAATATGGAACTGGAAACTTTTGCACAGGAGCCAGGATGACTTTTAGATGAACTAATGCAACTAGAACCTCTCTCATGGGTGGAGATGGTCCCATTGACTGACAGGATAAAAGCCAACCTCTCCAAAAGAACTATATTCCCCAAAAGTAGGTCAGGAGAGTGGCAGATCTTGTACATACTAGACATTACTATATGATCATAAACTAGGCCTTCTCCTCTCACTTTCATTGTCTTCTAGAATCAAAACTAATACTTTTAAATGGATATCTCCATCATAACTAAAATCCCCATCATTATTGAGACTATATGCAGAGGGAAATTTGTATAGATACTTGGAAATGGGGTGAATTTTGATGTTGGCATAGTAAGATAAATGGGTGTCCCAAAAATTTCTTAATGAAGTTATGATATATTCTCATTGTATTTCTTTTTTACAACAACAACAAAAACATTGTAACATTTAGGATGCATTTCTCATGGTTAATTAGAACTCTTGATATTATGAACAGCATGTCAGAAACTGCCTGGAAGATTAAGTCCTAGTTATTACCAAGCTTCTGGTACAAGTAGCTGGGAGAGGGGATAGAGTTTATTAGATGTTGCAGAGAAGGGGGTTGAATTGACTTTTAGAATTAATGAGTACACAGCTAACTTGAGACAGAATGAAACTGCCACACAGTCACCTATGGGGTATTCTATACAATCTGTGTGGAAAGAGTTGACTATCACATATGTTGTGATAGACATGGCTCCAGCATTTAAGGTGGCATAATGAAAATTTAGGAAGGAGACTTGGACAGGAGTCTCCAGTAAGACAGTAGAAAGAGATACAAACAGTCTTAGTGCATAGTGCTGAAAGATTACAAATGATTATTCTCTGGGGGACAATAAGTAACATAAAAATTTTTGCTTCTTAAGTGTGATGCTAATTAAGAAGTAGAGGTAGTAGTTAGATAAAGAACAGAGATAAGCACAAATGAAATTGATAGAAGGTACATGTTTGGTTGCTTTAAGTGAGGTCCCTTAGCTGACTTTTTAATAAGCTGCTCTGTTTCACCACAAATGACAAAGATGCCTCTTTAGAAAAGATGGGTAAGAAAGTGTGTGTGTGTGTGTGTGTGTGTGTGTGTGTGTGTGTGTGTGTGTGCGTGTGTGTGTGTTCAGATTAATTTGCCTATTGATTGGCACTCAGTGAGATTTCAAAGTTTGGTTATTGATCAATAGTTGTATGCAAAAATCTCCTTTATACGAGAACTTGGGCCCTTTAGGGTATGGCTGGATCACAAGGGGGTTTTACTTCTAATTTTACAGAGGAATCTTCATTTCCATTGTGCTGTAGCTAAATTGCAAAGGCTTTCTCCAGTTCTCTAGATGTCTGTCGTTTTTGTTGACTATTTCTCTATTTTATAGAAGCTTTTAAATTTCATGCAAACTCAACTGTCAGTTCTTACTTTTATTTCTAAGCTATAGCAGCATTACTCAGAAAGCATTATACCTAGATCTTGAGCTGTTTTACATGCACTTTCTTCTTTCTGGCCATGGATTAATATTCAAAATATATAAAGAGCTACAAATTAAGCATTAGAAAAGTAAAAGATCATAGCAACAAATAATCCATAGAAATGAGCAGATACTTTTGAAATAAAGAAGCAAAAATTCTAATAACCTCATGAACTATATTCCCTGTCTAATTTTTTTATAATGTAAACCTTTGTAATTTATTAGTTCTCCGTCATGGCATTTCTTAACATCTCTAGTTCCCATAATGAGAGTGTTTGGAAAGGTGACCTGCTTTTCCTCTCATTTCGTGCTTGTAGGTGCTTTCTAATGTTGAAACACAAGGCAAGCTGCCTGCCTTTTTCATCTCATACTAAAGTTTTACCACTCACTTGAGGATCATTTTCTTCCAAGAAACAAAGGTTTTATCACTCACTAGAGTAACTGTGTACACAAGATGAATAGAGAACAACAAATCCATGTAGAGATCCTGGTGGTGGGCATCGTGTTAGACAACTTTACTGAGCTATCCGAATTCATAGAAGAAAGGCCTATAGCTCATTCCTGAATTAGCTAAATATCAATGAAGTCTATAAACACTCGGAAGCTCATGCCAAAATTTTCATGTTTCTTCCTGTCTATCTTGAACACTAAATTGTTTTTAAGTTAAATACCAAATACAAAGACTCATCTTGTATACTGAATACATATTTGCATAATTGTTGAGAGAAACAAATCATCTCTAAGAAGAACAGCACAGTGTCATAGCACTCATTTTAGAAAAAAATGTGTACTATTTTATGTGTATGAATGAGTGTTTTGTCTGAACTCATATATGTATACTGTGTACGGTGTGTGCATGTGTGTGCGTGTGTGTGTGTGTGTGTGTGTGTTTGTGTGTGTGTGTGGCATATTGAGGCCAGAAGAGGGTTTTGGATTCTTCGGAACTGGTGTTAACTGTTGTAAGCGATCATATGGATGCTGAAAACCAAACTTGGGTTTTCTTCAGGAACATGAAGTGTTCTTGGTCACTGATCCATTTCCTCAGCCACAGTACACTGTTCATCTTGGGCACATTGAATAGAATACTTCTTGAACTAGGATATATTAAAATCTCAAAGTGACAAATCACAGCCTAACTTTAAGTATATGTGTATTTATTTATTTACAACATATGAAGGGAGACCATCTAGGAGTTTATGGACAATTACAGTTTTGTTATTTCTATATAAATGCAAGTACTGTGTCTCATGTAGTGCACGCTCCCTGTCAACCTGATGGCCACTAGGTTTCTGTAGAGTTCCTACCATACAGTTCCTACTGTAGCCCCAAACTCCTGCAGCATATTATGATATTGGGTATCAGAAAATGTCCAAATGGAGAAAATGTGTTTGGTTCCTTTCTTTCCTGTAGTCTCAGGATAAGCTAAGTATTCTATCCAGGGATTTCCCCTGAGTCTTCTCACCGCCAGCTCGGAGTGTAATGTAATTCTGTTCTGAAGTCTGGGACAGAGGAAGATTGTCTCGCTGAGCTTTGACAAAAGCCACAACTGAGTCAGAAAAAGGAGACTGTATATTCTGACCCTCGGACTGTCACAACAGAACACTAAAAGATGAGTGGCTTATAATGGCAGAAAGCTATTCCCTCATAGTTCAGAAGGTCACAGGTAAGATGGCCAAGTCTTATCAAGCTTGGATTCACCTGGAAACATTGAGGGAGAAGTGGCTCTGGGCTCTTTCTGTCTTGGTTTTGCTGGTGGCTGGCAGTCCCAACATTTCTTGGCTCATAGACAGATTATCCCTTTTTTAACTTTATCTTTTTATAAGTCATCACATTGAACTTCCTTGATCTTCATGATGCTGTGTGTGCCCATATTTTTTTCTTTTCATAAGAATACAAGTCCCTCTCAATGTGGGGTGATTTTATCTTTAGTTAGCTATACTTGCAACAATTATTTTTTCCAAAAGGAGTCACAGTCTGATATTGTGAGTAGCCACACATTACTAGAAAATACTGTTGTAATAAAGACTCAAGAAGCTATGGAGTAGCTCTACCCTAACAGCAGTAACCAGGGTCAGAGGCCTGGTGTTGGGATAAAGTGAGGACAAAGAAACCAAGTACAAACTGTAAATTTAATTTTTTTCAAATCCTATTTTTAATGTCAGTCCTTATCACTTTAACCACCTTTGTAGGCAACCACCCACTAGATGTATTGATAAAGAAAGAATATGGGAGTGGGGGAAGTGAATCTGTTTAAAAAGCTTCTTTGGAGCAACTCCTGTCTGTGTTGTCTGGAAATCAGCAGTTCAGTTCGCAGGTTAGCAGACAACAGCAGCTTGATAAATTTCAAGGATATACTAGTAGTCCAGTTCGGTAGAGTGGAGTTAGCAACAGTGGTGGCATGATCTAGCAGAGACAGCCAGGTCTCATCCTTGGCTTGAATCAGCAGGAGGGACCAGCAGGAACACCAGAAGTTCTCAGCCGTTCCACTATCAGCAAGGGATAACACTTATTGCACATCTAGTTGTACCAGTAAGCCAATTGCGCTCTCTCTCTCTCTCTCTCTCTCTCTCTCTCTCTCTCTCTCTCTCTCTCCCTCTCCCTCTCCCTCTCCCTCTCCCTCTCCCTCTCCATCTCCATCTCCATCTCCCACTCCCTTCCTCTCTCTGAAGTCCTATTTATACCCTCCAAACATCCCATGTCCTCTATGGGCCTTGGCTCAGTACAAGCCTTGCCTCAGCGCGTGGAGCCAATCAGCCTGAGGCATAGGAGTCTTTACAAATGCAGCTCGATACCCAAAGTAAGGTTGACTTATACATGTGTATTCTTAGCAAAGAATCCTTCATCGTGTGTTCCTCCACATGTTTGCTTAACAGAACATCCTCTCTTCTGTGTCTGCTTCAGTGAAATGTTCCTTCAAGAGCTTTGGTCTTTCACCTGTGTCTAGTTCAGGAAAATACTCCTTCATGTGTTTGCCCCAGCAAAACACCATCCAATACAACTGAATTTCCAAAGAACCTGTAAGTTTCCACTTTAATAAACATCTCTGCATTAAAAGACATGTGTTTTTTAAAAACACATAAATCTCTGCATAAAAGACATGAGGATGAGGTAAATTAGCCATCTCTTCACTATCTACAGTGGTGAATGCTATTTATTTAGTCTCACCTTTGGTGACCTTTGATATACTCCCTGTATTTGGCTGCATTGAATAGCTACAAATGTAAAATGAACTATACTTTTATTTCCCAAAAAATACCACTCAAGTTATAGTGAGCAAGGTAGACTTTCCTGAAGATCTTTATTTTGTTTTTGTTTTTTTTCCCCCGAGCTGGGGACCGAACCCAGGGCCTTGCGCTTGCTAGGCAAGCACTTTACCACTGAGCTAAATCCCCAAGTGTAAGCAAGGCTTTACACTTGGTATTCCATCGTAGACAGCTAAAAAATCTACAGTACAAATTTTAAATTTTAGTTTTTCCCTTATATATTCTTCAATTGTTTTCCAATCTTGACTTTTCTGCTTCTTCCAGTTTATCTAGAGGTCTCCTCCCTGTGTTGCATATGGCATTTGTGTTCTCTTGATTTGCCTTCAAATATTCCCACACTCTTTTACCCACATTTTCTGGAGCAAATTCTTCATTATTGCTATATTTAACTGTATCAAAAATCAGTTGGAATGAATGAATACAAAGGCTGTTGTTTATTGCATCTTGTGCCTGACAATGAGTTATTTTAGTAAAAACAAACAAACAAACAAAACCAAAAAAGGCCCACAATTATTTTCATCTGTAAGTCTTATACAGACCTAACTTTGCTGATACTACTCTAACTTTGCTCTAACAGATGCTGACACTCTTGATACACAAGTCTTTACACTTTCATTTGAATGTTTCCAGTGCTATCAAGATACCTCCTTATTGTCTTTTTAAAGTGTCTAATTTATGAAGTTATTAAGAAGCCAAAATTAATTTTCTAAAACTCATGTCTTCCTCTTCATGGACAACTCTCTAAATACCTATCTGTGTTTCTCTGGAGGTAATTATTTAGGTAAATATGTATTAGATGACAACACTGTAAACATTAGGCGATCTAGAGATATTTGGTATATAGTCTTTTTCTTATGTATGTTTATTTTCAAATTGAGATGGTTTTGAGCATGTGGCAGGAATACACTCTTTTCATTTACTGTAATAAATTAGGTCTTCAATTTTTATGGTATATTAAGTAGATACTAAACTTTGAGTTTATTTTAACTTATTTGAGACTCAGTTTCTTCATCTATTCCACGAGGGTAATTACACTGCAATAGGCTTGTTGGGAGGATAAATTGCTATATTTCATATGCACAAATATAAAGGACATACAATGAATCCTATGATAAATATTTGATATTAAGTATGATGACAGAAAGTAGTCTGTTATTACAGTGGGTCAATATTCTTATCTGGAAAGATCAAGATAGTTTGTGTCAGAGATGGAATTTCTGGGGTGCTTGTATAAAAGTGCATATCCCAAAGGCTGAAAGAAAATTCTCTTGCAGGGATAATAAGGTCATTGCTAAAGTGAAGAGAAGACTTGAGTTTAATTAGAGTAAATGTACAAAGAATTGAGTATTGGGGTTGGAGGGAGTAGCCATCCTCAAACTTCTAGAGCAAAGCTACAGAGTTGCATATTATTTTTCCACTGACTGTCTCTAAGGCTGGACTGCAGGTGTTACTGATATAATTTACAGTCTGTAGGTATAATCATCTGGTAGACACAAGCTGGTAAGAAGCATGAAGCTCAAACTAGTTGAACTTCCAATTAAAGAGTCCTACAGCTTGATGTGTTTCCTATGAGCTGTTGCAAGCACACGTTTGACTCTTTTCTAAAAGTTCAGATTAAAAGGAAGCAAACTTCCAAAATTAGAATCGTAATTAAAATTTGACTTTGATCAGTAGCTGCTGAGAGGGTCATTAAGAGCTATGAATGTGCTGACGCAGGGGCTTGTTGGGCAGATGAGGTGAGGAGGGGGGATTTGAAACAAATAAAAAAATGTTAAGAAGCATTATCAAATTGCAAATATCAATTATTATGGGTGTATGGATGAGTGATTATTATATTAAAAACATTCTTGGCAGGTGGCCCGCATGGGCGTAGATAGCTGCAACTCCATCAGAGCTCAGATTTAATTTGATTTTTGCAAACATGTTTTGGGTTTCGTTTGCGTTGCTAGGCTTCGGAGAACACTGGACAACAGCTGGGAGAAAACTGTATCTAACCTTCTGCAAAACATGTTGAAAGATCATTTGACTTTCTGCAAAGCTTAGAGCATTCTAGCTCCAAAAATGTGCTAGGGGGAGGGGTGAGGGAGAGTCAAAGACTCACACACACACACACACATACACACACACACACACACACACAGAGAGAGAGAGAGAGAGAGAGAGAGAGAGAGAGAGAGAGAGAGAGAGAGAGAGTAGGATGAGAGAAGGCAGGGGGTGGGAGAAGCTGGGAGATGTAGGGCTTTCGAGCTGCATGCTGAATACAGGCTAGACATAGTATTCTCTAGACTAGAGAACCAGTGATCAAGGAGACAGGGTAGAGCTGAGGGCTTCCTTTTATTTTCCCTGATAAAGAATAATGGCTCGTGTACGTCGATGATGAGGGTTGATATGGCCAAACAACACAAGAAGGATAGTGGTTTTAGCTCTCAGTGAGCCAGCTGTGTGTTGTGGCTGCCAAGAAGACTAATATAATCATAGGCTGCAATTATAGAGGCAGAAGAGAGTGATCACTGCCCTTTTTCTTCACACCTGGAATGGCACATTCACTTCCAAGAGCCCACGATGCCCCCTTGTCTGTCTGACATGTTCATATTTATCTTTTCAAAGCCATCCCAAGGTCACCTCTTGACACCTTTCTCATCCCATGCTCATGAAGCCTATCGCATCTCCACCATCTGTGCCAGCTCAGTTGAGCTAGTGTGCTTGTCACTTCTCATTGCCATATTGCTTATGTGTCCACTGCTCTGCAGGGTTAGTATCGTGTCCAACTCTATTTTATGTCTACAGACCTCATGCTTAGTACGTCCTCAGCATGTGTTGATGGATGCGTTGAGCAGGTCAGCTGAGCACGGTTTGAAGAGGACTAAGTAGAAAACCGAAGGGAATGAAGTTATGTTGATAGCCATCTGAAATCAGGCTATGACATGGATAACGAGTTGACTAGGAGCTGTATCTTCTTGATCAACCTGAGGAGCTTATATGCTGAAAGATGAAAATCATAAATGCTCTAGAGGATCTTAACCTTGTCCTAAAGGCAAAACCGAAAGAGCTACACTTAGAGAAAACAATTGTTTCATGTAAAAAAGTATTCTGGGATTTTTTTTTTCTTCTTTATTTGTCTGACAAAATGAGTCTTTAGGTTTTCAAAGGTAAGTCTTTGACTGAAGGGAGACCAAGGATGGAAGTATTTTTAGCAATTTGTTCAAAATATGACCAAAGGCTGAAAGCCCATGGATAGTGGGGTCCAGAAAGAACACATTGCATTCAATGGAAGTTAGGCTATAAGCCAAACCAAACAAAGGAGACTCAAGATACCTCAGTGATCTAAAGGTGAAAGAATTCTGAATTCCATGCACCACAATCCAGCTACTTATAAAGATGTGCATGTGGGCATGCACACACACATGAAGGTATGTGTTTATTTCTGACGGCTTCTTCCATGTTCTCTTTGCAAGCTACTATGCACTATATACTAGCATGGGAAGAGGACAGACATTTATTATTGCATTTTAATTATTCCCAGAATACTCTAACTGTAGAGGACAATAAAGGTGATGAATGCTGGGGCAGAAACAGAACCCAAAGAAGTTATAGAAATATAACTTGGCTTCTTAAAAGTATCGTGTAAGGAAATGAAGATTGATTTATGAAAACGAGCTAAATATTTAAGTGTACATGAACTGTACTACCACAGACAGGATTTTTTCCGATATTTCCCCCTTAAATAAATGTAATACCAAGCCGAGTATTAGGTAGATTTTCTTTTTTGGTTGCAATTAATGTAAATTGGCTTTGCCTAATTTTAGACAAAATTGAATTTTTGAAGATGTTGGGGCCTCACAGTGCTGAAATTAAAGTTGAAGAATCCAGCATTTGGGGACGCTAGGATCTTCAATGCACATTCACTGGAATAAATCAGTTCCTACTGTTTTTCTCTCTTACCTCCTAACACTGAGAATTAAATCCCCGGGTGATAGATTCGGATTGTCATAGCTGGGATCACGTGGCGGCTCCTTGACTAACAGAAAAGGGACACCTCGACGGATGGGCCCATTAAGACAGCAGACACCAGAGAATAGAGAATAGCAATTCCCTAAAGAAGAACCAAGGTGCTCTCTCTTCAGGAGATGCATGACAAAAAAACGACAACATTAGTCATCCGTAGACAATTCCAGAAATTTCCTTTGACTCAAGGCACTCAGGTGGCAGATGAGTGGTTATTTGTCATGGACATCTCCAAGAGGATTCAATAATTGAGTGAGTAACTTGGTAACATAATCATCTCTGTGTACCCTTAACTTTTGTTTCTTTGTGATTTTTGGAGAAACAAGAAGAACAAGGAGACTCCCTTTAAAAGGAAAAAGAGAGACCCACCTTGAATGTTTCTGTACACAAGCTTATTTGCAAATACACAGGACACACATGTACATTATCCACATGTAAAATACACACACACACACACACACACACACACACACACACACAAATGTTAATATAAACAATTCCTCATTAAAGAAGCAGTTAAATGCAACAGCCTTTTCCCACCCAGAATTCTTCCCCACTGCCACACCTTCATGCCTGCTGGTACTAGCAATTTAGTTACATGTGATAAATAAATACACAAGTGTGGGTAAGTTTAAATTCATTTTTGATGTAAATTGAAGATCATAGCTCTTGTCTAGGAAACTAGTTTTTATTGGTTTAAAGTGAAGGTGAAAATAATTTTGAAGATAAGGTCTCTTCTTCCCCTTTGCATACAAGAAAGGCTATAATAATATTCCTTTAAGCATTAAGACCTTTGGGTCTTCTTATGTGACAGTTATTAATGATGGATTCTATTCTGATGATATTGTATGATCACAAAATTCTGAATACAGAAGACATATTGAGATATTTCCCAGTATATGGCCCCAGGACACAAAGACAATGACTTTAGATGGGTTAGAGAGACATAAAATTTCATGGCTTGGAATCTATTCATGAAAAGCTAGAGAATATGATAAGGCAAATGTTCTAAGCAAGGTTTCTCTACCACATCTAAGCATGAAGAACAGTCTTGCTTATATAGCAGGGACCCAGAAATGCTAGATGCCCAGGGGGAGTTTAATGGTTCAGATGTTTAAGTGTTTCTTAATTTACCTACAGAACTTACCTAAGGGATGCTTCACACTATCTCAATGAAAAGTAATTTCCTGATGCAACAGTCTTAAGAGTGGAGAGTCAGAACACGTGGCCATCCCAGGAATCTGAGAGTATGGCTGTTTCTCATGATGCCTCCAAGGTAAGGGTAAATGGTCCTAGAGGAAAATGATAGATGTTCAAAGTGAGGATTGTCGCTAATCAGAAGCTGTACTGTAGGGTGACCATGAGAATCTAATTGGGTTGTCACTAATGTTTAAATTTAATTAAAAGAAAAAAAAACAAAACCTCTTTATACTCCTCTCTCAGTCTTCAGAATCAGGAAAAAATAAATAAACTATGCATTATCATGTAAAGAGCATATGGCCAGAACAGTGCAGGTCTGTACTTGTATAACAATTTTATGTCTGTAGTCCCTGTAGCAACATGAAACTCTGAATATATCTCATTGTCAACTTTCCCTCCAAAGAAGATCTAGGCTTTACTATGACCACAAACTATTTAAGCTAAGCCCTACTCTATCTCCACAATGAAGAAAATTCATAGTTGCTCTGTGCATCTGAAGTCTTTGGCCACTTCTTTGATTCTCTGGAGAGTTGGTCTTTCACTTTTGTTGCCAAGATGACTTTATTTTTCATATGATGTTAGCCATAGCTGGATGCCACTTGAAGCCATTTACTAGCTGCCACAACTATTTTCATGTTCTTTGACTGCTTTCTGAAAGGAACTTGGCAATATCAATGGCATAAGATACACAGCATAATTATAGGTTAAGTGTGCAGACCAGGTATCCAAATCATCTTCCTTTCATTAGGGGAAGGCTTGCTTGATTAAAGCATTTGATGCAGCACCTCACAGAAACATGCCTGAAAGTAAGATGAAAAGATGTGGAAACCAGCTTTCTGCAGCCACGAAGTCACCTTGCAGGAACACAACACCAGAGAAAGAGAGAGAGACTTTAGATTCCAGAGCCATGTGCGTAGATAACTAATCTTCTATGACAAACTGTTTCCAGTTCATGGGTCTGAGACATTGACTGGAGTCAGAGTGACATTTGCATGTCTCCACCACATGGACACACATGAATGATAGTGTTCAGAGCCCGTGACATTGGCAAGATTATTGGAATTTCTCAATGTGTTCATTGCAACCCTATCATTTCCTAACTAAAAATCACAATCATGTGCAAACTAGTATGAGTATGGTTTTCCACAGGATGGGGAATTCTTACAGTGGGTAGCTTTAGTTGTTTCATTAGCAGGAATTTCATTGATGAATGTACTCACATAATCCTATGTAAATTATCTTTCAGTTGTTCAGATTACATTAAGAAGAAAGGTCCATTTCATTTTGGCCAGTATATCATTACTCTTCTCCATTCTTTCTAGCCCCTTCTTTACCAGAGCCAAGTCTGGTGTTGGCTTGGAGTTCCCAGCCAGCAATGCCAAGCTGGTGTCCCTTCCCAACCCGCTCTAGTGATTTCATCTAGTTTTAAGTTTATATTCTCCTTTGGCAAATGATCCTGACTTTCTGTCTGTAACAGTGATAGAATGTCTCCTTAAATTTATTAAGTTAAAAAGTGAGTACCTTTAAAGAGAAAGTCTTAACAACAACCAAAAGAGGAAAGTTAGGTCCTTTACAAAACAATGATACAGATGACTGTAGGAATAACACACAGGCCTGGGTCTTTGCGTTATTCTCTTTTTCAGGCAAACTTGGAATGACTTTGAAAATGACACATGAATAATACAAGCTTAGAAAATAGGATGGGGCCACCCACCCATCTCAAAAATACTAATCCAGAGTTCCTCCTGTCAAAAGGAAATGAAGGGGCAAAGAGTGAGCAGAAAGAAAGGCCATGCAGAGTCTACGCAACCTAGGGATCCACCCCATCTGCAAACACCAAATCCAGACACCATTGCTGATGCTGAGATGTGCTTACTGACAGGAGCCTGGTATAGCTGTCCTCTGAGAGGCTCTGCCAGAACTTGACCAATACAGATACAGCTGTACACAGCCAAACATTGGATTGAGCATGGGGACCCTAATGGAGAAGTTGGGGCAAGGACTGAAGGAGCTGAAGGAGTTTGCAACCCCATACGAAGATCTACAATATCAACAAACCAGACCTCCCAGTCTTCCCAGGAACTAAACCACCAACCAAAGAGTACACTTGGAGCAACCTGTGGCTCCAGCCCATGTGTAGCAGAGGATGGCCTTATCTGGTATCACTGGAATGGGAGCCTCTTGGTCCTGTGGAGGTTCAATGACTCAGATAGGGTTATGTTAAGGTGCTAAGACAGGAATAGTTGGAAGGGAGGAAGAGTACCCATATAGAAGCTGGGAAGAGTGGAGGAAATGGGTTTGTGGAGGGGAAACTGGGAAGGGGGATAACATTTGAAATGTAAATAAATAAAATAACCAATAAAAAACAAACAAACAAACAGAAAAAGAAAATACTGTTGGCAAACAATCTTGGATTGGCCTTAATTTTTCTTAGAAATAAGTCAATTTTTAACATTTAAAACTTGGATTGTTATTAAAATGTTTCTTACAGTATATTCAAAAATAATGAAGACATTTCAATAGCCTGTCCCATTCTGGTTTAGAGATGGGATGCCATTTGTTTTCAGTGAAAATACATGCAGAGCTGAGCCTTTTGACTGTAATCATTTCGGACATGTTTCATATTTCTGATCTGTGGCTCCAGTGTTTGTTAAAACAGCAAAGTAAATGATTCTAAAAGGCCTTTGTTGGAAAGCTGGCTTGCTTTCCACTCAATGCTCTCCTTTATATTTCATTATAATTGAGTTTAGCAGTATATGTGGGTGGCCAGGTATTTCTGGTTGCTTTGTTTGGGTTTGTTTTGCCTCAGTTCTTGCCCTTGGACTGTGAACACGCCTCATCTCTGCTCTGTTTCCTCCTGCATTGGGTATGGTCGACACCCAGTGCCAACTATGCAGATGAGAAGGTGCTTTGTATACATTGGACCATTAAGGTGGATGTAGGAGCAGCCTGAGGGTCTCAAGTATTCATTAGACTCAGGGTTCCATTTTGTCCACTTAGGAGTTGTTATGTATCAGAAGAATAAAATCTTTGTTCCCCTTTAAACAGTCATATTGCCTTAGCCTCTTTGTAAAAGCAACAGTGCTCCTGTGGGACCCCTCCACCCCCCAAACCACTCTCTATTAATGTTAGAGATAATTAATTGGCATAATGAAAAAAGGTGGAAAGGTGTGTCACCTTGGGCCATTGTCAGTAAATTACTTTTTGACTTCTTTGCTGTAGTTCCCTCCCCCATCAACCTCAAATGAATTTGGGAGAAGAATATTCTGAAGCAACTATTTATAGATTAGACATACATTGTCACAAGTTGATAAATATCAAAACAATAGCTTTCCTGGGTAAATCAGAGATTGACCCTGGTGAAGTTAAGAAAAATATTGCCATCAGAATTTAAAATACTTTACATTAATGTGTTAAACAAATGGAAGACTGTTTCGTGACGACAATAAACTAGACCTAATAGCAAAAGCTATAAGGTTTATAAACATATATTTTTTCTTTGTTTTTTTTTTAGACTTAGGTCCTTCAGAGGAAGAACCCATTTAATTAGCCTTGGCTATTCATTCATTTATTTATCCATCTGTTTACTTATCTAGTGCTGTAGATTGAACCTAATGTACATGCCAGGCAAATACTCTAAGATACTAATATGTCATATATATGTGCATATAGAATACACTGTATAGCATATATCTGTGTAGCACACATATATGCATCATACACACACACACACACACACACACACACACACAATATTCCTTTGTTAAGTTGCGTAGACTGGCTTTGCGCATACCCCATAACCCATGCAGCCTTAAATTTTGTGATTGCCCTTGGCTCAGTCTCTGGAGGAGATGGGACTATAATGTCCTACCAGGCTCAGCTTTTAGCATTACATTTTTCCAGGAAAATGTGGAATGGCTTTAATTTCAGGCTGACCATGCAAGGGACACATGGTAGTTCTTCCAAGTAAAATTGAAGCGCCACTTCTCTGCACCCTATGGTGAGATGGAGCCAGCTTGTGTTGGTTCAAGACTGCCAGGGATGCCAAGCCTTTCTAACCCCATCTCCAGGAGCTTAATCTCAAAAGTGGCTGCACTGTGAGTACTTAAACTGTGAAGGTGCAAAATGCTGCACATAGAATACTTCCTCACAATCCTGGTGGCTAAACACTTGCCAGCACATTGAAGCCCATAAGGCTTCCTTCTTTCTGGTGTTGTCTGTATGACCCACTAGGGAAAAGCATGACTTTCCAGAAGGAGGAAGAAAAATGGGACAGTCCTATTGATTTAGAAAAACAACAAACAAAATCACTTGGTAAGAATAAAAGTTTCCTTTCATAGCAGGCAATGGTGGCAAACACCTTTAATACCAGTAGTCAGGAGGCAGATGCAGGTGGATCTCTGAATTTAAGGTCAGCTTGATCTACAGAATGAGTTCCAGGACAGCCATACTTACACACAATATTCAGAGAAACCGTGACTCAAAAAAAACCCAACCAAACAAACAAAAAAACAACAAAAAACAAACAACAATAACAACCACAAAACACAGGTTTTATTTCACAAACATGACTAAATCAACATTCATGATTTGATATTTGATTTGAACATTGAGTTTAATCCACAAGAATGTGTGGCAGGTTGTGTCTTTGTAGAGAGTCAGACAAGGGGTAACCATTTTAGGTTCACAAATGATCTGTGTCACCTATTTCTTTTTTTGTTTTAAATGATATTTTTAAAATGTAAAACCCATTCTGAGTTTTCTGCCTAGTGAAAACAGGGCATCATCAGATATGGCCCCAAGGTAATAGTTTGTTCTTGCTTTAACAGACAGGTGATACTCGAGAGTTGAAAAGATATTTTACCTTCAATAGTTCGAATAGTGATTCTTCCAACACAAGCATCTGAGTACCCGTGTGCTTTTAGTGAGCATGACAACCCTATAAATTGACAAACCACAGCTTGCTGTGATGATAGCCCTAAGGGATATATTTGTGTTTGTGCTTAAAACAACAAACAAACAAACAAACAAACAAAAACAGAAGCAAAACAATGTGGACTTTCTCTTTATGCCAAACTTCAAGTAAAGTAGGATTTTTACCTGGCAGAGAAGGGAAAGGTGTTTTGCATAAGAGATCCATTGCAAGTAAATCCACACAAACATAAAAGGCTCTCAGATACTTACCTGTGAAGTTTGCATCATAAGAACCTTTTGTGATGGAACATCATATTACTGAAATCATAGGAGTCTGGGGTAGGATGGGATTTGCCAAACATTTCTCAACACAGCATGTAGAGACAATAGAAATACTGCATGGATCAGGCTAAACAGAGAAAACAACCTACAATCAGAAGCAATGGAACCTTAGGATTATAATTCCTCCAAACTTTGAAGTCTAGTTATCTAGGTGGTGGTATTCTGGGAGTCACTAAGGCTGAGCCTCACAGCTCAGTTCTCACATTTGTCATGTGACTCAACTCATCTGGCAATTCTCTAGATACCATTCCCTCCCTTTTTCTTAAATGCTGATGGTCGGGGAGAGTAATAGTGTGGAGCTTAAAATTTAGACACTGCCAAGAGGTTTACTAGAGTCAGTGCTGGACAAATTATTCTTTCTGATATCATTTTACTTTCCCTCATCATGACTAAGCAAGATCCCCTTAATAAATAAATCTGACCCCTTCCTAAACTAAATGCACTGTCTTGAGATGTAGCTGACAATCCTTTGGAATAGAGAGAATGAGCATTGGAACCGTAAAAGAATGAGTGTTTTTAGTGCCCTGGCACAGGTACCTAAAATGAGGGTTTTTCTTTAATATATTTTATAATTAAACTATAATTAACCTCTATACCCCCAAACAAAATATAACAGGTTCAGCACAGATAGATTTGTATATTTGTGTATGTATATTAAGAGAATCAACAAAGGAAAAATTGCTTTCCTTTATGAAGAGAGAGATCTTCAATTATTGAGACACTTAGATGTGGATCTTACTCTTGGTATCAGGGAGGATTCTCTTTTTCTCAATGTCCTCTCATAAACTAAGGGTTGTAGGGGCTGAGTAGGCTGTACCCTAAAGGTGAACTGAGGACTTTGGAAGAAACTCATCAGCTGACTTCAACAGGAACATCTGTGAGCTCATATTGGCCCCATCCCTAGAGATTTCTGTCCACTGCTGAACATGCTACTTCCCAACTGTTCAAGATAGAGGCTTAGAGCTGGGCACATATTTTGAGATGCATCCTGCTGATTGGATTATTTTTAAAGTCGACTTCTTATCTAAAGTATTTCCTTTAATTGTTGCTTTTGGGGTTGATGGTAAGCCTGAGTGAATTAGCTGTGAGTGTGGAGTAACTGAATACTTTGGTTTAAAATTGGAAGTAGCCCAATTGCCCTCCTGATGAGAAAATCGTAGTTCATCTAGGTGAAAAAATACCCAAGCCAGACCCAGGATTTTTTTTCTTGCTTTTTTCCCTTTACCTCTTTTTTTCCTCCCTTCCCTACTTGCTGAGTATCTTCCATATCTCATGTGCTGGTTTTAGGTCTAATTGCACAAAGAGATATCTGGTATAGATGGCTCAACTCACTCAGCAGCAGCAGCAGTGTAGACCAATTATTCTGCAGGCTGTATGAGTGATTTCTTAGAGGTGCACATAGGGTTACAAGGGAATTCAAAAGGAGGGAATCTAAATTAGACTCACAGAGTGAGGTGAATTTATTTGAAGAGAGTCTCAAAGGATCTGTTGGCTCTAAGTGGACTTTGAAGATAGTGAGGTAGGAGTTGAAATGAGAGGAATAATCTTCCAGACAGTGGGAGAGAAGGAGTGTCCTAGCATCAGCCTAGTACTTCATTGTCCTTAATTGGGTTATTCATGGAGGGGGAAAGACAGAGATATTCAGAGACCTACAGACATTAGCCATGGGTGGGGTCTGGACTGAATGATTCCAGGATCTTGACCTCTTATTAAAAGAATTGAAACAAAGGCTCATGCAGATTTGCAAAGCTAATAAGGAAAATTTTACCCAAATCAAAGTGATGGCACAGGTTCAAAGGGAATACTGGCAAGAGTGACACTGGGCCACATGAGTGAAAATACTCAGGGCCCCAATTATTGTTTGAGTTTAAAAAAAAAAAAGAAAACAAGGTTCAAGAGAAGGAGGGTCTGGTTGCTAGTGGGCGTAGCATAAGTGATTCTCTATTCTATTTGACAGGGCTGGATTAGATGGTCCTCTGCTCACCACACATGTCTTTTCCCATGATGCATCTGATGCTGAGGCATCTAAGTTTAATTGTAAGCATGTCCCAGTATACAAAGCTATATGATACTAAATAGTGGATTCTTACTAAAACTTCACTCAGTTTGCCTTATTGTGCATGCACCTAAACCCATTCTCAGATTCAGTATCCCTTCTTGGACATGGCTAAATAGAAACAGGGTGTCATCGAGGAACTACTAAAAGAAATACGTTATTTCCATTATTTAAAGTAAGTGTACCCAAGGCAGGTCTTCTCCAGGTTATTAGATGCATTGTTCAGAGAGGCATATGTATATACGAGTATGTGTTTCAGACTGCCAAGTGTTATGCTAAATGAGGGTATGGGCATAGGTCAAATTATGCCACTCCTAGTTTGCTAAGCTAGTATCTATGTTGGTGTTTTCTAGTGTATTCACAAATGCAAATCCTTGTCTTCCTAGCCCACAGACTGGGAGTTGAGCATCACTCTCTTGAAGTAAAAGTGGTAGAGACATGGTTTCTGGTTCTCTCAAGAGTATTTGATCTAGAGATGTTTTCATTCTGTAGAGTGGAAATTCTCTCTCTCTCTTTGTCTCAATCTCTCTATTTCTCTCTGTGTGCGTGCATGTGCGTGCATTCTGTGTGTCTTCAGAATCTTGCTCTGTAATTTAGGCTTTCCTAGAAATCTCAATCCTCCTGTCTCAGCCACTAGGATGCTTCTGGGATTACTGGCATGTACCACCAACACCTGGCCAGTTGTTTGACTTTAAATGCACGTTGTAGAAGTAGAAGTAAGATGCTCTTCCAATCATAAATGTATTCCAACCACGTACTCATTCATGGGCGTTCCTTGGGAGAGCTCTTTGCCTGAGTTGGCTTTGGGAAATGCAATCCTTTCTATTGATTCAACGGAGATAAATTTTATAGCTGCCTCACGCCATCTTTTCTGGTCTCTTTAATCTGAGGTGGTGCTCTTCTGGAAAGGGCTGTGAAGTCAATAAACAAAGTTAACTAAGTGCGTGGCTTTCCCTTTCTCCCCTGAGTGGGAGGTGGGAGTCAGCAGCTAGCTTGATCCTCAGACACAGCCTCCCCATAGGCTGTGCCCAGGGGCTTCCATTATCTCTAAGCAGCACTCACTCCAGAGCGTCTTATTAATGATATTTAATTACATTGAAATTAATGATGTTTTTCATCTGATCCTGGGCAGATTTTACCACTGTGAGATAAGCCTGGCGACTTTGACTTTCTCTGCCCCTATCTCAGTGGCAAGTGTCCCCCTCCCCCTTTATCTCTGTTGACTCTGCTTTTGCCAGGTGTCTCTGCTTTCCCAGGGGCACTACCTCACTGAACATCACCTCTCCCTTCCCCAGATATTATTAACTACCCTAGCCCCCAAATGATCCCTATCCACATGGGGCTTCCTGAGGATGTGGGCAATGCAGTTTTTCCTCAGCAGAGGTTAATTTGCATACATCCTGGCCATAACTTCATTAGGTTTGGAACACAGAGACTGTCAAATGAGCACTATCTGATTGCTCAAACAATACAATAATTTCAGCAGACTCTAATCTCATCATTGTATACTTGAGTGCTCTGGCTTTTGCTGATGAAAATCTTTACAGGAGTGGAATGGAGTATTCAATTCTCAGGTTCAGGAATTGTTATTATTTCTCAATGAAAATAATGGGGCTTGTAGATAGGATTTACCGAACTTGAACTGTATTGATGGTTTTTGTTTTGTTCGAGCAAAAAAAAAACAAAACAAAACAAAAAAAGCAAAACAAAACCAACAACAACAAAAATAAGACAGGTGTTTGGGGCAATTCAACATTTCTGCTGTGCACTGTAATACAATTGCACTGAGAATGAAATGTTTAAAAACTGAGTAGAAAGCGTGATGATGAAAGTGAATTGGATTGTGGAAATTCTTTCTTAGTTCAAAGCCTTATTACTAGTTAAATGTTTTGAGAGTAATTGGACATATACCCTCTTTGGATATTTGCCCCCCTGGGAAGTGGTGAAAAATGGACTCCCTGATGAAGGCTTGAATTGTATTGACACCCTGACCATTGATTAATTAGAACAGAAAGAAGAGCATTACATCAAATGATTTGCCTGTGTCTTTCTTTTTCTTCTTATCTCAGGCTCTTCATTAGTCTCCTTCCTGCATGACAAAAGCAAAAACAAACCCAAACAACAACCAAACAATACCAAACAAGGAGCAGCCATACTATCAATCTAGCAACAAGTAAAATAGTTCCTACTAGGGCCGGAGAAATGGCTTAGAGGTAAAGGGCACTTGCTCTTTCAGGGTTTGCTTCCCAGTATGCCCATGGCAGCTACCACCAGTTCCAGGTGATCTTGTACTTCCTTCTGACCTCTGTTAGCACCAGGCATGCATAAATGCAGGCAAAGAACTCAATAACATAAAGTAAGATCATTAAGTGTAAAAAATCAAAAAACAGCACGTGTCTATTCAGGCAGATTTCAGTGTATTTGAGGGTTGGAAATTTCCTGGTTATATTTATAGTTGACCTCATGATTTTATCTTTTATTTCTGAACACTATTTTGGATTACCAATTTTTTTACCTAGGTATTGGGTATGTGTTCAAGGACAAATTGTACCTGGCACATATCATGATAGGCTCTGGAAAACTAACCATGGGGCAATCATAATCTCTACCTTGTGGACACTACAGTCTAGTGGAAACTGATATCGATATAACTATTTCAGTAAGCAAAAGTAAAAATGCTAATAAATAGGGAGTATGGTATAAGGACAGTTTATAATACAAGCAAAGTGTGTCTACTAGCTGTGCTGGCAGGCTGAGGGAGAAGAGGAATTGTTATCCATCCCTGCTTGGAGAGAAACTAGTATAAACACTGTGGAAGTCAGTGTGGAGTCTTACAAAAATGTTAAAATCAGAAATACCATATGACCCTGGGCATATACCCAAAGTTTTCTACCCCACCACAAAGATACTTAAATACCCATTTTCCTTGCCTCACTATTCACAATAGCTTGGAAATGAAGTTGGCCTGAAAGCCCATCAATATTT
This sequence comes from Rattus norvegicus, assembly GCF_021556685.1. Taxonomy (NCBI): domain Eukaryota; kingdom Metazoa; phylum Chordata; class Mammalia; order Rodentia; family Muridae; genus Rattus; species Rattus norvegicus. Next base: position 64,896,407 of record NC_141547.1, on the reverse strand, counting down.
AGAAGACTGAATACCAAAATTGTGGCACGTATACACAACAGAGTTCTATTCAGCTATTATGGAAAGTGAAAATTTTAAGGAAATGGGTATCCCTGGAAAGTCTGGTATTGATTGAGTTGAGCCGCTCAGAAAAGGACAAGTCACATATTCTCTTTTATGCACAAATCCTAATTATTGCTATTTTGTAAATGATGACACACTTTGTCCTTTCACATAGAAGAGGAAAGTTCCTTACAAGTTACTTGGTCCCCAAGGAGAAGGCAAGAAACTTCTGGGGCATCTGTTCTCATGTAGTCTTCCTCTTACCTTTTCTGAGCTTTTTCATTATGGGTGAAAGTTTGTTTTCTACATGAGGACTACAAGGTGTTCTGTGAGGGGCATGTGTGTTTATTTTCAATTTTCTAGTTTTAATAAAGGATAGTAGAGTGAGTCTTAAACTTAGGTACAAAATCCTCAATTTTCCAAGGTGAGTTAATATCTTTCAATCTCAACTTGCCTTTTGAACAATGGTTATAAGGTTCAAATGAGGTAGCCATGCCAATGAACCGTTACTTGACATTTCGTCAGTGATCAGAATACATGCTAATGTAGGATTTAAAATAATGTCATGACATATAGTTAGTATTTTGAATTCAAGGGTTCCAGATACAACAATTCATTTAAATTTGAATCAAAACTATTCCGAAAAACATTGCCTCTGTATTACACATGTGCCCAGTCTTAACCTTGTTGTTATTTCCTGAGCAATATAGTCTAACAATTATTATATCATACATGTTGTATTAAGCATTGTAACAATCAAGAGATGTTTTCAAGTTCAAAAGAGCAATGCATAGCATATGTGTCAATACCACACCATTTAGTATAATGGGCTCCCATATCTACACGATTTCATATTTATAGGTGTGCTGGAGCCAATTGCCCATTCACACCACTGTGTAATGTACTCCATTATCTACATAAAAACAGGAGCAATGCTGTGTTCGCTTATGCTGAAGTTCCTTACCCCTCTTGATCCAACCTGAGCACTTGGATGACTGTTTATCAATTCTTTTCTCTTTAAAGTTTTAGTTTACTTCACTTACCTTGAGTCGACATCGATAGTGGCCACTAAAACAAAACTGGATCACTCACTGGAAGGATTCAGATCCTCAAAGACCTTCATCTTAAATGTTAATGAGGAATTAAAAATAATAAGCAAGCTGGAACGTTCTTATATGTGACACTGAACCACAAGTTCAGTGGACCTCAATATTACTAGAAAAGAAGGTGCATTAGTGACTTTTTTTCCATTTCTGTGACTAAATGAGTGACAAAAACCCTTCATGGAGGAGAGGTTTTTGTTTGTCATGGTTACAAAGATGCAGTCTGCTATGTTAAGGAAGTAATGACAACATGAGGTCTGGTGTGTCCAAAAGCCTAAGTACCAACTTGTTCACATAACAGCAGAGCAGGAATCAAGAGAGACACCAACAGATAGCAAATTCAGACTATAAGCTTCAAGGACCAGCCCCAAATGACCAACTTCAGCCACTTAGATCCTACCTTTCAAAGATCCCATACCCCCAGCCCCAATAGTAGCACCAGTCGATGACCAAGTGTTGCAAACACAGGCACCTGTGGGGGATGATTTGCATCCAAACCATAGCAGAGAGATGTCTAAAACGCATTCTAGCTCTAACCTTCTATGCTAAAATTTCTTTAAGCACTAAGGGATACTAAAGTTAAATAGTGTGAATTCTCATCATAGTGGTATTATTCAGGGACTAAGTAGCCCAAGAAAATTACCTTGGCTATCTGAACCTATTCTTTCTTTTATAAAAGAAAATTGATAATACTCAGAGGGTTCCTAGGAAAAGAAATGAACATACTTATGGTAAATATTTGTAAGAACCTCTCATACATATTAAGTACTGATTGTTACTTTTATTTTATATTTCACTTACATTCGTAAGAGGATAATACATGAACTTTAATCTGGACTCATTTTTTCTTGCATAGAATGAAGAGCCACTGAATTCATACTGTTCAGGCGGTCATTGTTCATTATATAAAATGGTAGAATTCCTTCTGTGCTGAGAGTGGAATCTGTCTCCATTGCCTGCAATTATTTTACCCGTAACAACCAGGTATCAATCTTATGAATCATGATACTGCTGTATATTGAAACCTAAGGAAGAAAAATGCTTATGAAAGTAGGGGGAAGTGCATATGAAATATTAAAATTTAATATTAATTTCTAAAACAAATTTTGTGAGCTTATCTTTCGAAAGAACTGCTGCTTCATAGGAGAAAAGGGAAAAAATCTGCTAAAGAAAAAAGAAGTTTCTAGAAAAAGTTGAGAGGCTCTCCTTTTATTTTCTTTACATCTACTGCCAAGACTTGGCTCTCAGAAAACACAGTTAGCCAGCTGTAAAGTTGTAATAGAAAATAGTAAAAGCAATGAAATGTACAATTAAGGATCACACACCCCAGATATCTTCTAGTTCATTAGTCATCCTCCTATCTCAGTCTGAGAGCATTCTCAGTCTCTGCTCGTTACTCCTAGGCTGGGTTACAGTGGAACCGATGATAAGGTTCACTCTTTTTTATAGTGTTTCTTTGCACAAAGCAATGATCTCTTAAAGATGAAGTTTAATGCTCCCTCAGGAAATTCTGTCCATTCTATATATTTTTTTTTCAATCCTTGCTTGGTTGGTAACATTTCTTTTTTTCTTCTGAAGTTATAGGATTTTACTCTTTTCACCAGCAGAGGGAGTGCAAGAAAATTTGTATAAATTTTGGGAAGCGGTTGTTCTAAAGACTTTTTTTGTTAATTGATTGATTGATTGATTGATTAATTAATTAATTAATTTTTGAGGGCTCAGGAATCTTTGGAGGAAAGACAAAAAGTGGGAGAGAATTATACTTTGATGTGCAAGTTCTTTGCAAATACACTCAGTATAATTATATAAGGATGTGAACCTATTGTGAAAACAATTATTTTATCCAGATTGGTGAGTGATCATGAATTAATTGTTAGCCTTAGAAGAATGAGTAGGCCCCCTTCTCTCCAGTTTCTGCTAAGTTGATTAATTGGTCAGGGATACTTGATGTTTGAGGGTGGAATATTTACTCCACAGCTCAGAGATATGGGGGCTTCTAGTTTCCTCCATTGAATTACTTAGTGATCTTAACCACATTGTAACTTTATGAAATTTTAGTTTATACAGCTATCAGTGCATTGTTGGTTAAGTATTCCACATGTTCTTCTGCAAGCAAGGCATTGGATCATGGCAAAAAGAGATGACAGAGGATTAGAGCCCCTGGTGTATGTTGGCTGAAAAGATGACTTCACCTCTTTGCAGCCCCTGTATCACCTCTTCCACACACTGCTCTCTAAAGGCAAAGTTTCCTGAAATTTCTCTATTGTGCTTGATGGTTTTAACATTTAAGATTCTTATTACCTTATGAATATCTCATTGAATAATTAACATTTCCATTTGAGACAGATTCTGTCCCAGATGCTGTCTTAGGGTCTTATTGCTGCGAATAGACACCATGACCAATGTAAGTTCTATAAAGGACAATATTTAATTGGGGCTGGCTTACAAGTTCAGAGGTTCAGTCCATTATCATCAAGGAGGGAGCATGGCAGCATCACAGCATCCAGGCAGGTATGGTGAAGGAGGAGCTGAGTTCTACATCTTCACCCGAAGGAAGCCAGGAACAGACTGAGCATCCTCAGGCAGCTAGGGGGAGGGTCTCCAAGCTCACCCCCACAGTGATACACTTCCTCCAACAAGGCCACACCTTCTAATAGTGCCACTCTCTGGGCCAAGCGTATGCAAACCATCACAGAGGCACCCCCCCCCCATTATTGTTTTAGTAATTTATTGTGCTTAACATCAAGTATAAAAATTTCAGGTGTATGTTATGATGGGTTAGGCATCTAGCTAGATTTTTTTGAAGGAATGAGGGAAGCCTTAATATGGTCACACCCCACAGCATATGTCATAGAATAGGCACATAGTGCATAGCACTAAATCTTTGCTGAGAGAATGCATTTAGAGAGGGATCAAAGGATGCATGATTACTTCCTTCTGAGATCTATTCCCCTGGGAAAATCCATGTCACTGATGAACTATACCAAATGGAAATTAGCAGAGAGGAAGGAAAAGGCCATGTGAGAAAGGGGGAAGGAGAAAGAAGCAGTGTTTGAGAATGGCCTCACAACCTTATCATCTACTTCTAAGCCCGATGAATTGATTGTGGTGTGGACTGGCAAATCTTTCCACATTCAGTACTATTCTTTTCCCTTGGTGACACTGGCTTTCAGCAGAACCATTTCTCGTCCTTTCTAACTTGTGTCACAAGCTATGGGAAGGGGCTCATGATCATTGACCTGAAAGAATGTTCTCATTGGAGCTAGTGCTGGGGACAACTGATATTCAGGTACTGGAATATATAGTTTGACCTATCACATTGAAGTTTTTCTACCTTCACTTAAAGAAGGCATAACTATCTGTTTTTAAAGAGTGAATAATTAGATAGTGATTAACTTATCCGTGTGTGTGTGTGTGTGTGTGTGTGTGTGTGTGTGTTTGTGTGTGTGTGTGTGTGTGCGCGCGAGCACGCGGGTGCATGCACATGGGCCTGCACATGCATAAGTGGATGCACTATGGGGGCATACTGGGATTCAGTACTCTGAACGGGCTTTTAGTTGTGTTGTGACTCTCCAAAATGAGGTGGGTAGACTGCCTGCAACACTTCACCCACTGCACATTTCCCTAGCATAATATATGTGTCCTTTTAGTTATTTTGTGTTTTTTACGGAATTAAATTCTTGCTGTATAGATTCAATCAAGTCATCAGACAACCCAGTGAAACAAGGAAGAATTGTAAATGGTTCACACATGGAACAAATCAAATGGCTTCATGCATGCTTTTCTTGTTGCTTGTTTCTGGAAATCTTAGGATCTAAGATGTGTCTTCACACAGTAAATTTTTCCCTTGAGAGGATTAGGAATTCAAGAAATGTAATAATTCATTCATTTCTTAGAATTTCTACTAAATGCTCACAGAGAACCAGCTTTTCATTGTTTGAAATATAACAGAACAGCAAGATCTTTGCTTCAAGGAGTTGTAGACCAACAAAACAGACAGAAATTGGTGACCTCTTGGAGATTTCATTTCCATTTTTGTTTCAATTATGATTCAGGTGGAAGAAAATTATGCCAAATTATGTGGATAATTGCCTGTGGCTGTTGTTTCGTTGCTTCTATGGACCTGATCATTCTTATACACCCATTGGGACCCCATATAAACATTCCTCTTAAAAGGAGGATTAAATTTGGAGAATTGAATATACAGAGAATGTTTTAAATTATGTTTTGGTCTCTCTTTTGGTTCTCAGTGGACCATACTGAAGAAATAGAATTTCCACCTTGGTAAAATGTCAATGAGCCTGTATGTTCCAAAATGATATGAGAATTAGAAGCTTGTTGACAATAATTGTGCCTCAAAAGCTGTAAATTATTTAGTGAACCAAAGATATGTATTGGTTTCTTAACTCAGCCAGACTGCACAGGTGTGAACTGTACCCCAAGAGACCATCCACATGCACACACTGGGCCCCTCCAGTGCTGAGATTAGTGAGGGCTCACCAGGAAATTCCATAATTGTCTTCATTTTAGAAACACCTTAATTTTTTTCAAAGAGAAAATTGGCCACCTGCATATTTTGTATCTACTCACCAATTAGATTTTATACTCTTCATGCTTCTAGGTGCTGTTTGAAAAATTATTTGAAATCAAGCATTTAAAAAAGTTTTTCTTCCTGTGGATGCTTCCCATAAGAGGAGAGCACACCTTAGCTGAGAAGGGATTTGTAGGCCCAGTTTTCAGGAGTGACAGTATATTTAAGGTTCTTGCTTTATTAGTTGTAACCTGTTGTATTCCTTGAGTTTAATTTTTGAGGTGTTGACATTTTGGATGAAATCTAACTAGTATGGTGGTGAGCCATCTTTTTCTTGTCATGAGGAATAACTGATAGAGCTTAAAGAAAGATTTGTTTTGGTTCACAGTTTTGTTGTTGTTGGGTTTTTTTTGCTATTGTTTGTTTTGTTTTATTTTATTATTTGGAGGGTGGGACCTGAAGTATTTAGGGTATTGTGGTGGTAGAATTATATGCCTGAATTGTCTGCTTACTTCATAATCACTCGATTAGCATAGTCAAGAGAGGGAGGTCTAGGGAGACGACTCACTCAGTAAATTGTTTGCCGCACAAACCTGAGGACCTGGGTTCCAGAACCCATATCTTAAAAAGACAAAAGATGACAGCTTGTGCCCATAGTAGCATCCTGAAACAAGCTTGACACTTGGAGCTTTCCAGCCAGCTCAGCTATAGTCAAGCTGAATTGACAAGTGACATGTTCAGTGAGGGACTCTGTCTCTAAAACAGAGAGGCATGATTGAGGAATTTATCTGACAGTGACCCCTAACATCCATAAGCTTTGTGCCCACGTTACACACACACAGGACACATATATGCACACAAAGTACAGAGAAACAGGAAGGGCCCTGGGTCAAAGTATATCTTTCTATGTATACCTCCATAGCCTTTTCCTCCAATGAGGCCCTGTCTACTAGTAACACTATTCAGAACGTGTCGATGGTTAATCCACTGGCGAGACAATGTCCTTATAATCTACTTAATCCTCCATGCTTTTTCTATTCCTGAGAACCAAGTAACCAACATATGAGTCTTTGGAGGAGGACAGGGAGGCTACTATACATCTCAACATAGTGGACATGTTGTCATCACTCACCTTTTTTTTTTTAAGTATAAATTCAAACTAGCCATCAGTGACATCCAACTTACACGGTAAGTGAAGCATCACTGTATCACATATCCTATACATACACATACACATCACCACTTGCACCCTAGAAAAAAATGGAAATTTTGATTCAGTAGGTCTCATGAGGCAGCCACACATCTGTCTTTCCTTGCAGCTGTTGGAGATGCTGATCCTTAGAGGACCCTGATGATTATTGCAAAACAACCTGATGGACTGGCCATTAATCACTGCTCAGGGCAGCTTTGCTGCTCTCCTTCTGCTGTTGCATGCCTAGTAATTTTAATTAAGGTTTAAAGAAGCAACTTAAATTTTTAGAGTTGTAATTTAATGTGTTTTCTGAAGAGAAGTCACCCTACACAGTGGTGATCACAATTTAGGATTAAGAATCTCTCACGTTGACACACATTCATAGATGTCCAGGCTCAGGCACACATTTGGGAGACTCCTTCCCACACACATCTTATTTGCATCTGAACACTTTGGTAGAGTCAGGCAGCCCAGTGTGGAATGTAATTAAAGTGAGAACCTAGCAGTGAGTAGATATTTTCTCATACAAAGAGCATTGTAACATGCAGAGCTCCAAGTCCAGGAGGCCTAGTTCATCAGATAGTGTACCTATCTCACAAATGTGATCTGTCTTTATCCTTTTCTGAAACCCCTGAACTTCATTCTCTCAAAATACCTGAATGATCATATGTGTCCAAATGGACTTACTACTGTCAACATCTGTAGCACTCCATGTTCATTAAGTGACAGTGACAATTGAGCTTCTGGCAAGAGTTTATTTTAAGGAACATCACAGTATGTGTATTTGGAGTATACCAAACAGTTCAGGGATCAGCCCAACCTTTGAATGAAATGAAATCATAACAGGGAAAATTGAATTAGCCATTAAGTTAAATTAAATTAGTTAGTCTCTTCAGACAGAAGAAACACTCAATTTTACAATCAAACGAGTATTTAAATCATTCTATCCAACACTGGTATTACCAATTACTAAAGGAAGCTTGATGGCCAAGCAGAAATGTTAGTGGCTAGTGGGAAGGAGTAATACCATATCTGTTGGGACAGGGGAATCCTATTCATCTTTGAAAGCTAAAGTCTAACTGCCTGGATTTGAACAACAGCTCAGCCATTCCCTCTTTGTGGAAATTTGTTTAACTTGGTTTACTCTGAACTTTGGTAAGGAACTTTGAGTGTTAGTTCTCTCATCAGTCAACTGATGAGAATGCAACTATTCGTGCCTCAGAATCGTTGAGAGATGCAGTCATGCCTAGTTCCTGAAGGAATATGCCATGGAACTAGAGAGCATGCTATTCAGCACCTCTGTACTCTCAGGTGGGCTAAAATGTACTGTTCTTTTCAACTCCACAGTAGTGTTTTGAGCCAGTGCATCGTTATATTATCATAAAGTTGAAGGCTGAAACCAGAGAAATTGAATGACCTAAACCACGCATCTCAGACTTTGGGATTGTGACTACAGTGATTAAGTGTCAGGCACTTGCTTCCATACCTATATTCTCTACTAAACTACACCAACTAGAAAACTGTTAGATTTAATGCTGTTTCTGTCAATATTACATTTCGTAGTTTCTGTTTGTGGCTATAGAATCTAGAATCACTGACAGAAGAAGAAGAGGAGTCACCTACTGTGAGCAAAGGTGGAAAGAAACCCAGAGATAGTCCATACAGAACCTAATAGTGCAATATTAAATGGGTCCTTATTTATGGAAATTGAGGTCCCCACTACATCTATGTCATAAGAGAACAGTTGATCACTACTTAGAATAAAGTATAAAGTACCAAAGATAACAGGTAGGTGCTTGTATATTCATCCATTCATCCATCCATCCATCCATCCATCCATCCATCCATCCATCCATCCATCCATCCATCACTTTCTTATGCCTTCAACCCACCACAATACATATAAAAATACAGTTAGAAAGAAATTTTTCTGGCCTCCTGACAGCAGATACAAATTTATATCTGCAAACACACACTCCACACAGTATACACAACAACATGAAATGTGGCTCTACTGAAGCTAATTATACAAGACTCAAGGGAACTCTTTCTCATTACTTGATATCCTTGACTCAGGGGTAAAACATATATTAGCGATTCAAGCTGGGACATCATTCCCATTTTTTTTAGAAGTTACTTGTTGTGTCTCACTTAGTGGGTCTGTAACAGACGAGATCTGTATGGTAGCAAAATTCCTATCAGTCCCAGCTTTGATAACCACCTATTGATGATAATTAGAGTTCCATAATGGCAGGTCTCAAATTGGCTCTTACTTCCTTAAACCATCATTGTATTGAACCACATAACCAGAAAATCACAGTGTGGTGATCTTTCTCTACACTAATCCTCCTAGAGCACTTAATGGCTTGTCTGTTCATCATGGAGATAATAAACCTAGCATCGAAGCAATGGCTGTCTTGGTGACTTTGCATAAATCATTATTTGTAAAAGTGAAGGAAAACCTATAGATAGAAGCCAAAGACTGCAATTTCTCTGCCTTCGAGAATTAGCTCTGATAATTGCCGTGACTGCATTCCGAATGCTCTGAACAAATGGAGGCAGAGCAAAAAGTAAATATTATCTCTCAAAGTGATCAATATAACAACTTCCAGCACAGGAAGGGCAATTATTAAATATCCTGGCAAGGTCTGCCTGCGATAAACAGGATTGCCATGAACTGCTCACTGGGGAAGAAAATAGAAAGTAGGTAAAGATACAGAAAACATGGAAAATAGCTGTCTACAGCCAGAGAACTGAGTGACACATTGTAAGAAAGTTTCCATGGTAAAAAGTGATCACTAATATAGTGGGAATTGCATTTGTGAACCTCGTCATTTGTAGGAATTTTAAAATATGGCTTCAATTGTCATAGTTTTCTTGGGGCAGAAAACCTATTGGTTTTCTTCTGGAATTTGTACATTGTGTTTCATCAACTTTTTATCCCTTTCCGCATGAAATTGCTATTCACTCAATCAATTTCTGAGCATCTTTCTAGACTAAAGAAAACACAAACCATTTATGGACACAAGGACAAGTGAAATTTCTCCCCGAACACAAATTCATAAGGAATCAGGCAAAGAGAGGGGGCAGCAGGAGTGGCAGGCGTGCCTCTATATTTAGTCTAGCTGCCCAATTGGCACTTACCTTATCATGATTTCTTTTCAACTCTTGTCTCTGGGGCTGATTTCATTGTTCAAAGAGCAGACAGACCTTCAACTTGATAGCCCAGGTAGCAGAAAATACTCTACGCTCAGATTAATCAAGAGGAAGGCAGGTTAGTAGCTGCTAACTCCATAACGGGAGGAAGCCATGCTGCTGAGCTAGGAGCCGATGGAATACTGATGGGCTACCACATGACTCCGGCCGGGCAGAACGGAGCATTCATTTTCACTCCATCATGTTTCCTCTTTATACTCGCCTTTTCTTCTTTCTGTTCCACATCTCACTCCTTCCTTTGCTTCTTTTGTCTTTCTATTTCTTTCTTTCCCATCATGCTATTTTAAGCTTATCCCCTCTCTTCGATTTCTGCAGTGGCCACACTATATTCTAGACTGGACCACTGTTCTTCCAGCCTATTTTCAACACAGTAGTAGATATCTTTTTATAACTCAGGACAGAATATGCACTCCATTTGCTCCCCATCTTGTCCTGGTGTCCTATTTCATTCAAAGCAAATCTAAAATCCTTAGGAAGGTATAGGACACTCTGTCTTATAGAACACTCTGGTTGCTGCCTTCCCCCTTCCTGCTCTTCCCCAGATATGACAAGGCCCCTCCTTAACACCTCAATCATTGGCCCTTATCTCCTTCAGTCTGCATGAAAACTCATCCTCTCAGTTACTACACTCTACCCCACTCGAAACTTGAATTAAGCTTCCCTTTGTTCCTTTACCTTAGCATTTTGTTTTCTTTTACCCTATTATTTCTATTACATTATTCAATTGTCTATGTTGTTTATGGCCTATTCCTTTTTTTCTTGTTGCTTTTTCTAATGTATCTTGTTAATTTCTTCATATGTCTATTGTTTATGGTTCATTGCCTACTTGTCAGTAAATCCCATTAGAATGGAATTTTCCCCCTTCTCAGTGAGCCTAGAATGAGCCTGGGAAAGCAGATCTGGGAGAATGAGTCCCTGAGTAAGTTCAGAGAGGGGTTGCTTCAAAGGCCCACCTATGTTGCATGAGACCTACAGGAGGTTGGGTGGTGCAGTGGAGGGGAACCAGATGTTGACAGTGAGATAGGTGTTGCTCACTTATTTGATAGGCATTCATTCAAGAACTTTTATGGATTCTCAAGTACAATGGTGTCTAAAAAATAATAAGGCAGCAGAGTGATTTTGGAACCACAGAAAGACACAGTAGGTACATAAATACAAGCAATGAATACAGAAGAAGTAATATTGTATATCAGAAATATTTAAACGATGGTACCCATGTGAATGAGTATGTCTTAGCAAATGAGATGAAAAACTTCTGGCATTTTGAAATGGAGGCACCAGTTGAGATATACTACATTTTATGTGACAAGGAATTTAACAAGAGCCAGCTTGATGACATTTTACCTTTAAATAAAGAACTGTTGTGTTTATGATATATTATACAACTCCCAAGACAAGCCAGGAGGTAATTAAAGTAAATTATGTGGACAAAACTGAGGATGGAGATGTATGTGATAAGAAATAGAGATTTAGGCACTGATGTTTAAATGACAAGTAGACCACAACTCTTCTATTGCCATGATGGCCAGAGAATGTGAATGTGAAAAGACAGAGGAAAGAGACAATGTGGGTGGTGACCAGGGCAAAGCTACTGTTTTATAATCAGGTGTAGAATATTGCCTCTGAGGGGATGCTGAATTAAAGTTAAAAGAATGGGCTCTTTCACTGGATAGAAGTCAAGGACAGAAAGGCTAGCCACTATTAAAATGCACTTTAGGAGAAGTGTGGAAACCCAAACATGGACAGTTCAGAGATTGCTCTATTTACTAAGGAATTAGTACAATGTAGGAGCCTGAGGATGCTGACCAAGCTAAAGGATGTTGAAAAGTCTAAATAATGTGATGGAGGAAGACTGCTGTTAGAGGAGCATCTTCAAGAAGTCAGCTAAGGGACAAGGGATGAGCCACAGAAATAACACCATGGATAAAATGCATCGGACATGAAAGCATAATTTCTACATAAGGAATACTACTGAAGAACAGAGACTTGGTATAGAGGAAGAATTTAAAATGCAGAAGGGTGTAGGGCTTTACCTGTGCCTAAGGGAATGATAATGGTTTGGATGTAGAATTTATATAGAAACATTGCCCCCAAAGAAGAAAATTAGTAATTGTTTTTTGGAGTTGAAATTCTGTTCCAGTTTGTAAATATTAAGAAACTTCAGGGATTTTACGAATCAGTAACTTCCCCTATCTTGCCTTATGAATTTAGAATGAAAAAAATGTAACACATTGAACTAGAATGATAAAGCTCAAAATAATGACTTTATTATTGCTAGGTTGACTGGGCCATGTAATGGTGAGGGCTGAACAAAGTTGTTAATGCTCCAGCCTGGGATAGAGACTAGCCAAGAGGCCCTACAGAGAGGGCAGGGTGACCTTCCTCTACCCAGATAGACCATAAACAGAGAATGATGTGTGGGAGGGAAAGGGGCAAAGAAATAGGTATGGAAAACACATTTAATGGTCAATGTAAAGCATACAGAATGATAATCAAGAATTATTTAAAGAAACTGAAGTTCAGTTGAGGGCAGAGAACATTTGCATTGGTGAAGTTTTCTCCAGAAGGATCTAGCTGGTATTTATAGATGTTCTAATTTATACTCATTAGAGACTTCCAGGAGAGGGGAAGTGTGGTGAGAGAACACTGAAATAATAACATAGCACGAACCTTAGAGGTTTATTTTAGTTATCCCATTGCTATATAACTGACAACCCCTAAGCATAATAACGTTGGACAGCAGTGACTTGTTCATCATGGACAACAGTTCAGACTGGTCTCAGCTGGCCAGCTCTTCTACTCCAAATGGTGTCGTTGGGGTTACTCACTTGCCTTCATTCAGCTGAATCTAGAACAAGCTGAAGGTCTAGGGTGAATTCATTCACTTGCCTAGAACTGATCTCCTTCATGTCACCTGCGTCTCCTCCCCTTCCTCCCCCTCTCTTTCGCCTCCTTTGATCTTTCTATGTATTGCAATACATCACTTAATATTAGCCCTAGGTTTTTCATAGTCAGTAAACTGACTTCCTTAGAGAACACTGAAAGGAAGCTGCCAGGAGTCTTCCGTGTGATACCTCAAATTGGCATAGTGTCAATTAGACTCAAACAGAATAATTTAAATAGCTCCACCTCCTGACAAGAGGACCAGCTTTTGGGGTAAACAGTAGCAGCAACCATTAGCATTTTTCTACCAGAGTAGGGTAAGCAGAAGAAACGAACGCTAGCACGACCCATTGTACAACAAGACCTTGAAATATTTGCCCATAGAGGAAAGGAATTTAATTCATGGCCATGGCTCTCTTCCTCCTGGAGAGAAGTGTAGCATTTTCATTAATAATAGCTTACCATAGATTTTTAACAAAATTAAAGACATAGAAAGATAATGAAGGAAAAAATTCTGAATTGAAATTTCATTTTGATGTTCAGCACTGGCCAACTTTGAGGATTAAAAGAGTTTGGATGTGAAAGGGTTACACCACAGTTAGCCTTTCAGAGGAGGTACATTTAGGATTTGCCTAAAGAATGTGTGAGATTCCCACTGTAGTCTGCTACTCAGCACATGTGGAAGTTTTTATGGTACATGTAGAAGACTCTGCTCTCTTGATGTCAAATTATTCTTATAATTAGTCATTGTCTAGGGTTTGTCATCCATGGTCTCAACTCTTTTCTGAAATTTCCTGACCACAGTAGTCTCTTCCACCCTTGACGCTGCACCTCTCTCTGTCTTTCCCTTTGGGGACTTTGAGATGAATGTGAGTTCTCATCTCCATCCTTGTTTAATTTTTTTCATTACCTTTAATGATGTACACATTATCAAAATTTCTGACTCTACCTCCACTGTTAGGGGATACAGAAAATTTAGAAAGCTTAAGGACTTCCCCTCTCTACCTCTCTTAGGCTATTCCAAAATCCAGACTCTGTCAAAGATGCTTTTAAGGAGTATGTGATAAGGTGGTAAGCCTTGTCCTCAGCATCTAGCCTCTGTGGAAAACTAAGTAGACACATACTGGGTTTTTCTCTATCATTGAATGGTACAAAGATATTGGATACCAGTATAATTATCTGGAAGAACTATGATCTTTCTTATTTTTCTATCAATTTTCTTCTCACTGGGAAATCTCTTTGAGTATCCTTACTTTAGAGTCTACTATTCACTATGAATTTGTGTTTTTGATGGTAAAAAGCTAAGAAGTCTTGTCATAAACTGCTCTTGATTTGAGTCTGTTGTCTGCTTGAATGGGGGCAAAGAAATGGACCAGGCAGAAAAAAAAACTAATTAATAATGTAAAAGCCCTTCTGCCATAAATTATCTTCACTTCCAATCAAAGATGATGTATCTGTCTGTGTGTCACTGCATCCCAAAGGAACTATGGCTTGTTTTGTTAAACAGTACAATCTAAGAGAAATGACCATTCACAAGAGAGGAGAGTTCTGAGCCCTGCCTTCCTCACTCCACACAGGTGTGCAATGATGTCAATAACAGTAAAATTGCTGAGTTTTAAACATCACTTTACAATCTATTAAATCTGTCTCTATCCTTAGTTTCCTTTAGTCTGAACTGTGAAACAATTAAACGTTGCCAATGAAAAGAGTTTGTTTGCCTTGTCTTCTCTTTCATACTGGAATGCCATTTAAAAATGTCAAAGGATGGTAAAGTTACTTGTCTGCTGTCAATGGATGGGGATCTTACCGCTTTATCATGACAAACCTTCTAAATGTTCAGATCTGATTGTGCAAAAGAAGTTTTCTTTAAAATGGAGCCCATAGCCATTCCATACTGAAATTCCATGCATTGACCCCAGGATCCAGGTGCATAGAGAAAGAGAGCAGCTTGGAAGTGACGTACAAGCTGATCAAAATAGCAATGGAGCCAACTACCGCCTATGATTTAGGGTACAGTGTGAGCATTGTTGATACATTTGTAAAATGCCAATAATCAGGATGCAAGGTTTGCTCAGAATCACAAAAGAAGCAACAAACCCTCCATGTACCTTCAGGATAATAGTAAACTTCCCCCTTCCCCTGCATAAGGCACTTTCTGCTGGTTATAATCCATTGCTTTACGGGATGCTGTATCAGCTTTCTACAAGGATTCTAGACATTGTCTCTTGTGAGCCTATCTACTTCATGAAGCTCCTCTCACAGACTGCTTCCCGTGTACAATAACACACAGATAGCCAATGTCGTACTATGTACCTGTGGGGTAATCATCCTCGTTTTGCTCTCGGATAGGGCCACGTGTAGTACATTGTTTTCATGATACAGGGGTCATTTTCATTTCCGAGTTCCATTATGTTCTAGACCGTGGATATTGCTGAACACTTATTTTTTTTTTACAATATACTCCATCTGCTACATGTGATGTCCTATGCACATTCGACTATTTTTCTCAGCTGTACCAGAAGCTGGGAATGAAATTTTTCTTCACCTGGCACCCAAATACCACACTTAAGTTATAGGATAATAGTGGACACAGTGGCAAAGTTCTGATTATACACACGCTCACTGGATGTATCTCAAGTCTGTTTGGTTCTCTCCATCTCCGCTGTTACCCTGGGTTGATATGTATGTACCATCCCTCTGTGAAATATTTCAAAACCTTCAAGAATGAATGATGTCAAGCCAACTCAACAACTCATAAAATATATTATAACCCAGCCTCTAAGGAAATTTGGGTCTGTGTTGCTATAATGCATCTAGGCACGTCACTACTTGATTCTCTCACTTATTATTATTAGCACTATTAATTAATTAATTAATTAAATATTGTAGCAAGTCTCACACTACCCAAAACCTCTGTTACATGCAGGTGCAAGAAAACTTTTTTTATTTTTAACAGCTAGGAAGAAAAAAGGATTAATATAATGAATTTATTCTAGATTGAAATTTGCAAAAATTTGTTCCCATATCTAGATCTAGAGGTGCTTGTGACTCATGCTCTCTCTCTCTCTCTCTCTCTCTCTCTCTCTCTCTCTCTCTCTCTCTCTCTCTTTCTGTTCTGGATGCTTTGAAAAAGCATAGGAAAGTTCCTTCAAGCCCAGCAGTTAATTGTCACAGTGAGGCCTGTTTGATGACTCCATATTTATTTTAAGAGGAACCGCATTCCGCTGGGCCTGCCAGGATGAGTTAGCTGCGAAATGCATTCCTAAATAGTTAAATGATTCAGCACAAGATCCCTATATGAAATTGACTCTGTAATGCAGCTGCATGTCTCTCGGTTGGAAAGTCTATCTATTTCAGGTCCGTGCTTTATTTTATAATTCAATATTGCATATGAATAGATAATGGAGGGAAGCTTTCTTGCCTCGCAAAACTCATGTTACAACCAATACATCGTTAAAACTTCGCCCAGCTACTTGGAAGCTGCTTTTGATGAGAAGAACTCGGTTGTGCGGGGTAAATGTATCCGAACATATTCAGAATTTTACACTGCAGCTTGCAAATAACAATGAGGATGCTCTTGAACCAAAGAAAGCCCCTAGAGGGTGCTTACCTTCTTTACATCAATAAAATACAACAGCTTCTTATCAGAGGCTGACTTTTGCTTACAGCTAGGAATCCAGCTAAACCCAGTTCCCAACCACTTAGAGACTTCAAATAATTCCCAAATTATACCTTCCTTCAAAGGGAATGTGCTTTAAATCAAGTGTTTAATGTTAAGAAAACAATAACTCACGCAGTTACCCACCTTAGCAGTCTATTTTAATTTAGAAACAAAGGGACTAGAATCAGTAAGGATTGTGCTGGCCCTAGCCTTCCCAATTCCCCCTAGAAGTGCTCGAGAAACAGGCCTCTTTTTAAACAATAAAGGCTTAATCAGCACTAAACCTCACAGAAGCTCGACTGGAGGTTTCACTAAGGAAGTAATGTATTGAGAATAAAAAGTGGTGGTGTTCTTCGGAGACAATGTGGGGCTTGCTGATGCAAGGTTGCTATCATTCATTACAGGGGCAGAGTCCCAGCTTAGTTCTCAGTCAAGTCTCATGGAGTTTCATTCCACTTCTGCAAAAATACCCCGTGTCATAAGTGTTGTGTACCATAAGTGGAAATTTTGAAGGGAAAATGAGCTTAGCATTGACAAACTGTGACTTAGATAGATGGTACATGTGGTGTAAAATGCCCAGTGCTATGGGTCCTAGGTATTCTGAGACCTTGGAACAGGCATTCTCTCATACATTTCTAAACTTGTACTGTGTGTATGAATGACCTTTGTGTGAATTGAGAGAATTTGACTATTGCCTTGCATTGGGCACTGTAGAGAAAAAGCCTCTGAGGGGAGGCTGTTTGAAACTCATGATACCCTACATCTCGTGTTTTTCTTTTTTTTTTAAATACTGTGAATCAATAAAAACTGGAGAAGCAATTTAGTTACATTTAGAATCAGTTTCTGTATCTGAAACCATAATAATAACCAGTATGGCACAATAATCCTAAGGATGCAATAGTGGTGCACAGAACTGGACAGTAACCAATTGATTTCTAATTGGAATTAAGATCAATTCAAGAAGAGACTGTCTTGCCTGTTAGCCTAGCCAGTTACTCAAGGCTAGTGAACTCATAGATTTCAGAAGAGAACATACAACCACTACTTTACTAATTCCTACCCACAAATCATTGTAGTCCTTACCCCCCCATCAAAGAAACTTTTCTTTGCAACAGATGGAAACCATTGTAGAAAACCACAAGCAATCTAAATGCAATTGTAGCATTCAGTCCCAGTGGACCCATCTAGGAAAGAATTCTAGCACCTAAGACTCAAAGGAAAAATGTGGAAGAGAAGCAGAGGATCAGGTACCGCTTTTCAGCCAAGTATTTTGTCAATTAATTCAAGTCTCTGTCTCTTAGTAATGTCAGAAACTATGTACATAAAATCTCACCCACATGCTACATCAACATAAGTTGAAGAAGGACAATAGACATGGCAAAGGGGACAGGGAGAAAAGCTCAGGAAGACTCATCCTTACACAAAGAGCTACAGGCAACCAAGAAATGCTAAAAGTAGAAGAGTCTTCCCAGGGAAGAGCACACCTATTGGTTATCCAATACAAAGTGCAAATAAGGAACATTATACAGACTTATCAGCTTATATTTACATATTTAAGGTTTGAAGGGAGGAAAGAAATGGGGAAATTGATGTAATTCTATTTCAATTTTAAAAGATTTTAACAAATACTAATGAAGAGCGGGTTGATTTCTGACATGCTTTGTTGCTTAAGAAATCAAAGAGGAGTGAGAAGAGAGGCAAGATACAGAGGAATATGTACATTAAAAATAATCTCAGATATTTTTAAACTTCACTCTTTCATCTAGAATATTACCTCCCTCGTGTCAAAACAGAGAGAAAAGGAGTATCATTGAATCTATCCTAGTCTTGAGTTTCTTCTGAAATACTTCAACTAAATAACCATTTATTGCATTCTTGATTGCCTCAAGTTACAGAACACCCACAATCAGCAAATTTACCTATTCTATCTTTGAATGATTCTAACAGTTCTCCCCTAGGTAAAATGCTATTTTCTCAGCCCTACACAATGACTACAAAATGAGGCTACATCCTTTTTATACCAAAATAACCTATATCTAGATGGTGTAGTTTTTGGAAACCAGGCTCTATCAGTATTAGTCACTGTTCAATTTTCCCCCAGTTCCTTTTCTTTTATCCTCCAAGTCCCCTGTCCTTGGACTGCTTCTACAAATATTCTCTCTTACATGAAGAAAGTTAACATGCTTTGTGAATGGGAATTAAATCTGGGCTGTTATGTGAAAAGCATGGTATACAGGCACATACAATGCCCCTGAGAGCAAAAGTTTTTAAGTGTACCCTTTCTTTTCCATTTGGATCCACATCTGCTAGAGGACATGGATTAAGAGTGTCTTGGATATAACTCTTTGAAACATTAATGGACATTAGTTGTTTTTTTTTCAGTTTAGTTTGAATAAGTGACTCTAGTTCTTGTTAGGAAGGGTGGCCTGAAAATATGAGTTCGTCTAATGTGTGCAGATTGTCCGCACAAGTCTGCTAAGTGTCATTTAATCACTCTACAGATACAGCAGTGGATTAACCCATCAGCTTCAGCAATGGAGGAAATCGGACACTTGGAGATGTTGACAGGTGTTTTGAGTAAGAGTCATAGGAATAAAGCCCATATCCTTATATTGATGAATTAGAAAGGGTAAAAGGAGTGGTAAGAAAATGGTTGTAACACTATTAATGATTCTCTGTTATGCTTGCAGACAGGAGTATGTTGTCTTCTGAAAGATTCCACTCAGAAGCTGACTCAGACAGATACCGATACCCATGGCCAAACAGTGGATGAAGCCTGGGGACACTTATGGAAGAACAGGAGGAAGGAGTGGTGGCCCTGAATGGGATAGGAACTTCACAGAAAGTCCAATCGAGTCAACTAACCTGGACCATTGGAGCTCTCAGAGACTGAACCACCACCCAAAGAACATACAGGGATTGGATCTTGGCCTCCCAGCACATATGTAGCAGATGTGCAGCTTAATCTTCATGTGGGTCCCAAATTGGAGTGGGGCTATCACAGAAACTATTACCTACACATGGGATATGCTCTTCACCAACTGGACTGCTTTGTCTGGTGTCAGTGGGGGAAAAGTGCCTATCCTCACAGAGACTTGAAGTGCCAGGATGGTGATATTCTCAGGGACCCCCTTCCACTCAGAAGAGAAGGGGAGGGACGACGGGGAAAGGATTATGGGAGGTAGTCTCTTGAAGGTTGACAATGAAAGGGATGTAAAGTGAATAGTTAAAACAATAAAATTAAATTAAAAAAGAAAGAAAAGTAAATGATTAAATGGTTGGGAAGATACAGGAAGCTCAGCTCCGTTTGATCTACTCACAGTTTAAATGATGTGCTATGGTATTATTCTTTCTGTCTGTTCTATCAATAATCCTCTTCTCAAATACCTTGCAAGTTCCAGTTGGTAGGTGTTGGGATTCCATATCTCACCGTATCATAAAATCACTATGTCCACTTCAATGTTGTATCTTTACTTCTATCCAATTATCTCCAAGTCATGTTCTGCTCATTTGTTGGTAACATCAGAAATGAACCCACACACCTATGGGCACTTGATTTTTGACAAAGGAGCCAAAACCATCCAATGGAAAAAAGGTAGCATTTTCAGCAAATGGTGCTTGTTCAACTGGAGGGCAACATGTACAAGAATGAAGATCGATCCATGCTTATCACCCTGTACAAAGCTTAAGTCCAAGTGGATCAAGGACCTCCACATCAAACCAGACACACTCAAACTAATAGAAGAAAAACTAGGGAAGCATCTGGAACACATGGGCACTGGAAAAAATTTCCTGAACAAAACACCAATGGCTTATGCTCTAAGATCAAGAATCGACAAATGAGATCTCATAAAACTGCAAAGCTTCTGTAAGGCAAAGGACACTGTGGTTAGGACAAAACGGCAACCAACAGATTGGGAAAAGATCTTTACCAATCCTACAACAGATAGAGGCCTTATATCCAAAATATACAAAGAACTCAAGAAGTTAGACCGCAGGGAAACAAATAACCCTATTAAAAAATGGGGTTCAGAGCTAAACAAAGAATTCACAGCTGAGGAATGCTGAATGGCGGAGAAACACCTAAAGAAATGTTCAACATCTTTAGTCATAAGGGAAATGCAAATCAAAACAACCCTGAGATTTCACCTCACACCAGTGAGAATGGCTAAGACCAAAAACTCAGGGGACAACAGATGCTGGCGAGGATGTGGAGAAAGAGGAACACTCCTCCATTGTTGGTGGGATTGCAGACTGGTAAAACCATTCTGGAAATCAGTCTGGAGGTTCCTCAGAAAATTGGACATTGAACTGCCTGAGGATCCAGCTATACCTCTCTTGGCCATATACCCAAAAGATGCCCCAACATATAAAAGAGACACGTGCTCCACTATGTTCATTGCAGCCTTATTTATAATAGCCAAAAGCTGGAAAAAACCCAGATGCCCTTCCACAGAGGAATGTATACAGAAAATGTGGTACATCTACACAATGGAATATTACTCAGCTATCAAAAACAATGACTTTATGAAATTCGTAGGCAAATGGTTGGAACTGGAAAATATCATCCTGAGTGAGCTAACCCAATCACAGAAAAACACACATGGCATGCACTCATTGATAAGTGGCTATTAGCCCAAATGCTTGAATTACCCTAAATGCCTAGAACAAATGAAACTCAAGACAGATGATCAAAATGTGAATGGTTCACTCCTTCTTTAAAAGGGGAACAAGAATACCCTTGGCAGGGAAGAGAGAGGCAAAGATTAAAACAGAGACTGAAGGAACACCCATTCAGAGCCTGCCCCACATGTGGCCCATACATATACAGCCACCCAATTAGACAAGATGGATGAAGCAAAGAAGTGCAGGTAGACAGGAGCCGGATGTAGATCTCTCCTGAGAGACACAGCCAGAATACAGCAAATACAGAGGCGAATGCCAGCAGCAAACCACTGAACTGAGAATAGGACCCCCGTTGAAGGAATCAGAGAAAGAACTGGAAAGCTTGAAGTGGCTCGAGACCCCATATGAACAACAATGCCAAGCAACCAGAGCTTCCAGGGACTAAGCCACTACCTAAAGACTATACATGGACTGACCCTGGACTCTGACCTCATAGGTAGCATTGAATATCCTAGTAAGATCACCAGTGTAATAGGAAGCCCTCGGTCCTGCTAAGACTGAACCCCCAGTGAACGTGATTGTTGGGGGGAGGGCGGCAATGGGGGGAGGATGGGGAGAGGGAACACCCATAAAGAAGGGGAGGGGGAGGGGTTAGGGGGATGTTGGCCTGTAAACCGGGAAAGGGAATAACACTGAAAATGTAAATAAGAAATACTCAAGTTAAAAAAAAAAAGCAATGCTATTGTATAGCAAATTTTAGGGATAACAAAGGTTTTGGACTGATTAAGTAGCTGGGCTAGTACAGCTAATTATGACTGGAAAGGTAGCAACTGGATGAGGCAGGCATCAGCAGCAATTTTAAGAGGACTCAAGGTTTAATATATTCTATTCTCAGAAAAGGTCTATGGCAGCTACAGACTCAGGAATGTGGTTTGCTTCCTTGTAGGATATGCTGGTCAACTGTTGCCAAGATCTGGCATGCAGATCTCTGCCCCAGATAGATAATTTTTACTAGATGAAAGGCTGAAATGTTTGATAAACTATAATTCCACGGTGTGAAGGTTTTGGGTAGATCCCATGTCCAAATACAAGTGCAGCCTCAATCAACAAATTAATCCCAGATACTTTGATAGATACCTGGGACTTTTCTATAAGAGTCCAATGCCGTGCCTGAGATACCTAAGTCAGCAGTACAGAGATAAGCCAGTTTCCATTCACAGAAGAATTCCTTAAATATGCCAATCTATATTTTTCCAAGGGGTAGAACAAATACATACACTTTAGAAACAAGGGTCGTAAGCTCGAAGAACTTGAATTTGATCACTGGCTCTTACGAGTGGCCAACTGAGTGTATCTGCTTTGTACTCTGTATATGTGTAGTGTTGGTGCCTATAATTTGATACTATTGGATACTATTGGGTTTCAGATTAGCTGCAGTGTCCATGTACCTGGCATAATTTTTAACTGGATAATCTTTAATGTTGACAACTATGGTAGGGATTGGTTTTTGTCCTACAGAAATTGTTGCCAATTTTTCCTGCAAAGTTTAGATGTTGCTGGGGTCAGGTTGATTTTAGTTTTGATGATATCATTTCCATTTGGCAAACGAATTTCATTGAGCTTTTTCTACCATCTCAGGCATTTAGTCCAAGTTGGTTTCCTCTAAAACGGTAATGCCAGCTGCATGCAAGGGACAAGGGCTCATTTTGGAAAGGGCAGATGAGAAAACTGCAGGATGCTTTTCAAAACTTTTTCTTGGTTTAACCTTCTGAAGCCATGATGCAACCCATAGAGACTCTATTGGGTAGAGGCTTTTCTCCCTTCTACATGGCAAGGTCATTTGTCAAAAAGAAGTTTAGGTAAAAAGACTCATTAGGATTGTGGGAGCTATCAGTCATCTATAAGTGTAGATCTTCTTAATTAGGAGAATTTCTTCTGGCACCAATGAGATGGAGTAGTTTAAGAATATAATACACCACTGTCTTTCATAATTCAGGTAGAGAAGCAACAAAAACAGCACATTAAATTGCCCCATAGGCTCTATTTACAAGATCGTGTTTGTTTTCCTGTTCATAAACTTGCCTCAGATCTATTAGTTGAGTCAAGGTGCTCCCTTTCTATGATGAGAATGTATTATTCGTTGAATCTCACTTCTTTACAGATGAAAGTTGTAAAAGTTCGAGACCCTCCTCTTCCTAAAGTTCCATTGATTATGAAATGAGTTCCATCTTCCATTGGAACAGAGTTGGCTTTTATTTTTATTTACTAATTTTTTCTACCTTGAGAGTCAGCTTATACTAACCAAGATCAGCACAGAAGAAATGGAGGAACCAAAGGCTACAATGAAGCAATGCTTATACCAGTAAGTAGATGCTATACCAGTAAGCAGGCTCTGAATTTACTTTGAGGTTGAATGGCGTGCCAAAGGACAGCCACAAACACCCCAAGTAATCCAGTATCATAATTTTATTTCTATTGCCATGATTAAATAACCTTTCCAAAAAAATCAACTTGTCAAAAAAGGGTATTTTTTAATTTCCAATTTCAGGCTATAGTCTATGAAAGCCGAGAAGTCCTTAACTGAATCCGGAGACATCAGCTCTGTAGTCTACAGTGAGAGGAATGAATATAACACACTTACTACTGAGTTTGCTTTCCACACTTACACAGTCCAGGAATGATGCTGCCCACAATGGGCTGGTCTTCCTACCTCAATTGAAGCAACCAAGACAAACGTGTCCATGGGGCAATCCCTCATTGAGAAACTCCTTCCATGTGATTCTAAACTATGTGATGTTGTCAATTCAAACTAACTCATTGGGTTTTAACATCATCATTGGTGACAATACCTATTCCAGCTTTGGTGAATAATCATTGTGCCTACTACCCTCAACCATATGGCCTTCAGACTGGGTCCCTAGGTCTTCATTCTCAGGTTGACTATAGTTAATTTGGTTCACAAACTATAAGCAATTTTTAAAAAATAATTTCCCTCAATTTAGGACAGTTGGTACCAAACTCTTAAGAAAAACAATTCTCTTATGTTTATGCCCATTTTAACTTACGTCTAGGGAGCTCTCTGTATCAGTGATGTTTGTTTGCTTGCTTTTTGGGTATGCACATGAGTAATGTGAAAATACAAGTCAGCAGTAGATGACTTAATCAGTTATTTTCCACCAAACCTCTAAATTGACCTGGAATTCATTGCTTTTCTAGTATGGTTGGCCAGGGAACTCTACAGTTCTGTCTGTCTCTGCTCTCACTGTGCTGGAATTCTAGGTGCACATTGCAAGAACCAGCCTTTAGATTTTCACCTAGGTACTAGTCAAGCTCCTTGTGCCTGGGCATCAAACACTTTACTGATTGACCCAAATCCCAGGCTCAGCAATATTAATATAAAAAATATTGTATTTCTTGGTGTCAGCTTGACATTTTCTGATGAGGTACCTCTATCAGCATTCTACAAATCAATCTAGCTTGTGGGAGCCCTAACTAGTTAATGTTTCACTTGTAGCTTCTTAGAGGACTTTGTCTAATGGAAATTTTTGGAAAGTCGAAAGTTATATATATATATATATTACATTATATATTATATTATATATTATATTATATATACTATATATTATATAAATATATAATGACCATGATATGCTTCACCTTCAAACAAAAATAAACAATCAAACACACTAACAAACAACTCAACCAACCAACGAGCAAAATCCCTGAGTCTTTTGCTATTATTTGTTGTGTCTAGAGTGTACATAGTCAGACTGCCTCATCTGAAGAACTGTAACACTGTCAACCTCTTTTCACCCTTTCTTACCACATCCATTGTTTGCCAAGTCCAATGGCCAATTTCGAATGATATGCCTATTTCCTACCTACGTTGGTTAATACATTTCTTTGTTCCCTCTCAGTACAACTACATTCCTTTTTAACCAGGAAATGAGCAGACACCTGTGCCAAATTTGTAGCCAGGTTTTAAAATGAAGTTCGCTCGAGCCTAACTACCACCTCTGCTGGGAGTCATCTCAAGTGCAGCTAAGGCATATTCTAGAAATTTCCAGGGATTTTTTAATTTATTGACAAATACCTACCCCCTATCTTTTGTTTCTAGGTGTGGTTCTCTGTGGTGGAGTATTCAGCAGAGACCAAAAGAGACAAAGTTCCCTTTGAAGAATAGAATCTCCAAGGAAGTAGTTACAATATGTGTTAGAAAATGACTAGTGCTCTGAAGAGGGAGAAGTAAAGAGGATTCCAGGGTGAGAATAGGGCTGAGAATGCTGAGTAAAAAGGACCAGTGTTCAGTAGTGACATCAAAGTGGATCTTACTGAAATGCAAATTGAGGCCACCTAAGGAAAACGTCATAGGAAAACAGAAGGTTCTTTCCACAGAACTCTGTTTGCCTGTCATGAATTAGGCACATATCTCAGTGCCAGGCACAAGGACAATTTGATGACCCAACTGCGAAGCAAATATTATCTCATAGGTCCAGCTCCTAGCTCAGACATTGGTAGGAAAGTTTCAGCTTTGATCCCTGTTCAGCCACCCTCTCTCCTGTGAGCAAGTAAAGGAAGACCAAAAGCCAACAACCAAATCCTTTTTTAGCTGTGAGCAGAGAACCTAATGGTTCAATGGTTCTGAAATATTGCAGCTGATCTGGCCTCCCTTAGGAACAATCAGCAAGCTCAAATCTTGCTCTGCATGACTGAAGAAATTCACCAGAGGAATCTCTCCCAGACCAAGTGTGGATTTGGTTGACGGAAACATCCATTTCATAATGCAGCAAACAGAAACTGTTGGCATAAACAAGCTTCCCCCTCAGAAAGTATTGTGTTTAAGACTTGTTTGAATGCCCTATTTCATCAAGCCAGTATATAGCTCATGGTATCGTGCCTGTTGCCATGTTCTAGTACTTGAGTTATAGTACATGCATGGGATTCCTTTTCCACATACTTTTGTTTAAAATGCCGAGGCCGCTTCTTGTCTTCCTCTAGTCACTTTGCTTCTGAGTAAGGAGCTGGAACTTTACAAAACCCATTTCATTTAACTCATCAGAATATTTTCACTTTCTGATACATCCTTTGAAGATGTTCTGCTTGTCTTAAATTGTGGTATTTAAAATTGAATGAGTTTACTATGTGTGTTCTCAGTAGTACAGAGCAGAGAACATTGCCATCTCATTTATTCAAGATATATTTTTATTAATACATCTTAAAATCACACTAGCTCTTCTGGGGACAATTCCATCTCATTATAGGAGCTCATTGAGCCAATTGCCAGCTAAAACAATTGTTATTTTCACCTGGGCACTGCTAAGCCAAATTTCTCCCATGCTCTACTTTTACTGTTGTTTATTGGGGAGGCTCGGTAGTCGCTACACATATTTTCTTATTAAATTTTTCCTTAAAGATTTAGTACAATGGTTTAGACTGTCAAAAAACCTTTCTATTGTGAATCCAGCACCCAATATATTTTCCATTTCCCCCACTTTCATGTCACTACCATATTAGATGAAGTTGCTTCTGTTATTGTTATCCAAAGTAGTGAATTTACACTTCATAAAAATAGGATGCTTCCTGAAGCAAACTTCGTCACAGTACCCTAAAGTTTAAATTTGATACTTGCTTAATTTTACTTTATGTTTATTATCATTATATTTATAGTCATTCATCATGAAGTTCTTTTGGTGAGCTAAATGAAGCAGTTATTTTTAAACACAACAATTTCCAAATCACAGTTTACACGTGACAACTGAAATCAGATCAATCTGATCATGGAATTTACTTGAATAGTTTGCTTTTGTTTCACAGTAGTGAGGATGCTGTTACTGAAAGAGAAGTAGTGACAGCAGTTTGCTGTCTAACTATTTAACTTCATTGTCCTTTCAATCTCAAGATGTCTGTTTGTGGGATGAATCAGATATTTGAAAGAATGGTAGTAGAAACTTTTGTATTGAAACCAAAAGAATAATACATTTTAAACAGTCATGTTAAGAGCTATTTGTTGTGAACCATCTCTATGACCTCGGGGTTTGAGGTTCTTGGAATAAAGTGAGATAGAGGAACAAAGACAAATGGATGTTGGAAATCTACATTCTAAATAAGTGAGACAATGTATAAGCATATGCACTGATAGATATGTATATGCATTCACAGACCAATAAACATAGTTCAAAGTATTTATGCCTATATATTCTTGTTAAGATGAAATATGCATCAGTAAAGCTGGATAGGGCTGGGGAAAATATGCAGATTAGACTTGCTTTTTTGTGCACTTCCAAACTTGCAGACAGCTCCAGTTGCTACCTGGTATTCCGTCAGATCTCCAGAACCTATATATTTACTATACTTGAGAATAATTCTCTTCTGTGTTTTCTCCTTATTTTCTTAGTTTTCATTCATATTTTTAGCTAGAAACTTCTGGTGAGTACTTACTCTTCCTCAAGGGCAGGAGAAGCTATTGAAAACAACACTTGCAGGTTACTACCTTCCAGAATCTCTTTGCAATGTAGATCTCCTTTCCTATAGAATTGTACCTAGTAATAATAGGCCATGGATATTTGTGTAGACTTTAGCAGTTTGGATGCTCAGCTTTCCCTTAGGTAAGCCAGGTTCAGTGGCTGAGCTTCATTCTCATGGCCTACATATGTTTTCTACTGGGATGTTTTTTCCCCATCGATCCCCCTCTTATATAAGCTTCCCAAATGCTCACTACCTCTTTTTCTCTGCTCTCCTTTGAAACAAAAATTCTTAAATTTTTTTCTGCATTCACAACCTCTACTTCCTCTTATCCCTTAAAGTTTTAAACGTTTGGGACTTTAAAAAAAAAATCCCTGGAACACAGGAGAGAAGTACCTGAAATACAAACTGAAACATAAATATCAATAAATTATTACAAAGAAAATCTCATGAAACTGATGCTATGAATTGGAATTTAAAGATCCTACCAAAAGCTTGTGTGTTGAGTGGTTAGTGCCTAGCATGTGGCAAAATTAAAGCATGATAGGCACCTCAGGAGACAGGGTGTAGTGAGACACATTAAGTCACTTGCGGACAGGCACTTGAGGAAACATTAGAATTCTAGCCCTTTCTCCAAAGCCTTCCTCCACCTTATTTTATAATCATCACGGAGTAAGGAGTTTTGATCTACAACATTTTTTTTCTCCAGTATCTTCAATGTTTCCAAAAGGCACATGACATAATACAGCATGAACTGTTTCGAATAGGTAAGTGAAGAAATTACTCATATCACTATTTAAAATGGTTTAGGATTGGGTTTTTTGTTGTTTTATATATACCTGAGATTGATCTTTTAAACATTGAATTCTGTTCAAGTGACAAAGTCACCTATCAGCTTCATAGCAGCCAAGGAGGAGCTTGCCCAATAATGGAATACAGAGGCTAAACATGTCATGGCTTGTAATGTGCAGAAAACTTACTGTCTATTGGAAGGGTGAGTGCTTTGTTTTTTGTTTTTTGTTTTTGTTTTGTTTTTGTTTATTGGATATTTTCTTTCTTTACATTTCACACATTATCCCCTTTCTCACTTTTCCCTCTAGAATCCCCATATCTCATTCTCCTTCCCCATGCTTCTATGACAGTGCATCCCCCCGCCCCCACCTACTTTTGCCTCCGTGCCCTGGCATTTCCCTACACTGGGGCATCAAGCCTTCCCAGGACCAAGGGCCTCTCCTCTCATTGATGTCCATAACCATGGAAATCATGAGCCTAAATA
The DNA here is from genome assembly GCF_021556685.1 of Rattus norvegicus. Classification (NCBI taxonomy): domain Eukaryota; kingdom Metazoa; phylum Chordata; class Mammalia; order Rodentia; family Muridae; genus Rattus; species Rattus norvegicus. Next base: position 64,867,415 of record NC_141547.1, on the reverse strand, counting down.
TATACTTTCTCCTGTTAAGTTCATTTTCTCAGAGTATTTGAAAAAAAAAATAAACAAAAAGACAGTGAATGGGAGTGCTTCTCCTTTAGCTGGATAGGTATTTTGGGAAAGTACCATTAGGAAGCCAAGTACTGATCTCTGTCACCTTCTCAGCAGCAGAGACAGTAGGCAGGTGGGAGTCACAGCAAGCAGTGCCCTCTGGTGTTACAACCTTCATACCAGGCTCTTATATTGGGACACTTAGCTCTATTACAGCTCTTTTGTGGGACTAGGACATCATGATTCCTCTGGCATTAACACCCTCCTGAGCAGGCCTATGGTTTCAGGATTCCTCAGTGCTTAATACCAGCCTATGTTGGCACATTGGCCCAGAATCTGAGAGACTTAGACCCCAGAGACATTACAGGTGTGTTTTGGAATTCTTCTGGCAACTACCTACCGTCTCCAGTTGTTATTTCCTGCTATGTCTCCTTACCACAGTTTATTTTTCCTCAGCTTTAGCTCTCTACTCTCTCTTGCAGGTTTTCTTCTATTGTCTTTCTTCTTCCTTCCAGGGCCATTGCCCAATAGTTTTGCTTTAAGCAGCTTAGTCACCTGGCTGTTTTACAGCTGGGCCAGCTGATTGGCGTGCTGTCCTTACCCCTGCCATTCAGCTGCCTCAGCTGTCACTGCTCTCTTCAATTTCTGCGGCCTTTTTCTTCTACTGTCTCTGCTAACTGTTTCTTCATGCTTCAGTCTTTATAGATACATAGATGTATCTTACAAGCTACACACGTCAATACTAGTGGAGTTAAATGGATGTACTTAGAGCTGTGTAGTTTTTGTGCTTATGTCCTTTATACTCTTCTATTCCCTATTTGTGAAATATCCTATCAGTAGTATGTAGGTTCCTTCCCATTGTTGAGCATTATATGAATGCATAGGTGTTTATTTTCCAATTTACCAGGGATAGACATTTAATATGATTTTAGAGTTTAGTTCTATTAAATGATGTTACTATGGGAATTTTTGCTTTTATCTCTTGACTTTTAATCTGTACAAACTTCATTGTGATATAAACTAGAAGCTAGATTGCTTAGTCACAAATGCTCATATTTTCACTTTTAATAAGACCACATTACTTTTCAAAGGGTGTCAATTTACTGTTTCACAGTGCATATGCCAAAGTCACAGTCTATTTAAAAATTTGGAGACTATTTACTATTTTATCTATTTTATTGTTTCATTACATAATGTTCCAGTAGTAAACCTTGTGTTTTAAATTTCCATTTCCAACATTTTTGATAATATTGGACAGATGCTTTTTCATATAGTCACAAGCTACTTGGAGAGCTTTTGGGAGAAGTATCTGTTCGTGTCTCTTGCTGTTTGATTTTCTATTGGATGATATTAATTTCTTATGGACTTGTAGAAATTCCTCATATTGTAGTTATTAGTTTTATGTCAGCTATATGTGAGGGAAGTAGCCTTAACATTTTAATGTTTGAATGATTGAAAATAATAAGATTAAGTTGAATTTATAAGTATTCCTTTGTATTTAGATCTTTCTTGCTTTATCAAAATCTCCCAACTCAATATTATTAAGATCACTCTTTTATGTTATATTTTTTAAAAAAATATTATTTTGTGCTTTGGCCTTTTGTAAAATGACCATCAAAAAGCAATTTTATGGTATGTATGCAGTTTAGGGTATCTGTCTTTTTTCCCACCTGGAATACAATTCTTTTCTCTCAATAACAGACCTGGCTTAGTCGTTCATTGCTATAGGTCTCTGCTTCATGTTGTGTTTCAGTGGGCATCTCCTGGCTATCCTAATGAAGAGTGCAAATTCCACCCACTAAACAGTCACTCCCGCAGCCTATAGGACTTCATTCCAATGTAAGAATCCACACGGCTTAGTATTTGATGTCTTTTTCGCTCTTGGAAGGTAAGTACAACGAGAGAAGGAATATCTGTCTATTTTATTCAGCCATCAAAGAACCTAGATGGTTTCTGGGCCTGACCAGGTAATCAATATTTGTTCAGTTTAATGAATGAATAAAATGAGACAGAGCACTTTATTCAAGTCAGTGCCCACACTTCTTTGTGTAACTGTGTGGTTTATTGAATTAGTATCCAGTGAAATTTTGAATAGAATGAATTTGACCATCTGTGATATTTTTGTTACCATTTATAGAATAATTACAAATAGATACTGAAAAAACTCATAAGAAGGCCTAAAGCTACTCCTTGTTCCAATAGGTTTCTGTGCCTTGACAATTCATTCAAAGATTTCCTCTAAAGCATTCATTTTTATGCCAGAAAAGGGTGTGGCAGTCTAGGGGGAAAAAGAGCAGTGGTCCTTGCCTTCAAGCAGCTTGCAGTTTGAGAGCAAACAGTTTTAAAATCTGTAGAGTTAAGGCATGTAAATTGAACTCCAGGTACTAGGATTAAGATATGGCTCCAACAATGCTGGGCTAATTGCAGAACAAAACTTAAAGGACTGGGCGGGGGCCCTCAGTCACAATCCCTTGGCTTCTCTAAGGACTGTGTTACTTACTATCTGAGTCATGCCATTAGCTGAGGGCTTAAAGAAATCCCTTGAGGGTAGATTGCACAGGATTTGAAGAGTTCTTGAGTAAATCATCTTAGAAGAACCTGTGTATGATGCCAGGGATGTAGTTTGAATCTTCACTCACTTAATTGCTATAATTTTAATCAACTGGCTAATTGTATTCTGAGCACCGGCTCTATACCCAACTCTGTTTCACTTCATTTACAGGGGTTGGATCATCTTTTACAATAAAGATGTTAAAAATGTTTGCTTGAGTTACAAAACTTTTAAGTGGTAGGGATGGGCTATGTACCCTGATAGTCTGATATAAGATCAAAAGTTTGACTTTTCATTTCTGTCTTCATTCAATTGACTAACTTGTTTATTCATGTAGCAGAAAGTTACTTAGTGTCATCTACTCTTTTTATGCATTGTATCAAGATTGAGTGAATTAGACATATCTATTTTAGACTATCAGACAAATGCTTGTCCATATGCAGTCTGGCTGTAAGTACACCTGAACTTTGGAAAGGACAGGATCATCTGAGATCAAATGATAAAAGTATTTGACAGCAATTATTGCAAATCACATAGACCACTACAAAAGGGACATTTGTATTATTTAATTAAGGGTCCTATGACTAGATAATCATTTAAAGGCATCTTGCTTTTTTGTAATTTGATATTTCTTCTAAACTTTTGATTTCTTTCTTTTCTGTTTCATCCAAGAAGTATGAAATTTTCGTTTGTAAGATAACAATCTAAACACATCCCCAGGATGACAATTTAAATTTTATTTTGAAAAGAAACTTAAATAAGAGTTTTCAGTACATTTAAAATATAATCAAGCCAGAGATGGCAACTCATGTCTGTATTAGTTGCACTTGGAAGATATATGATGATTTCCATGAGTTCAGGTTCAACTAGGACCTCATAGTGAGTTCCAGGATTGTCTAGGATAGAGAGTGAGACCTTGTTTCCAAAAATACTTCAAAGCAAAATAAAACAAATTGTACAGAACAAAGACATATGCAAACAAAACAAAACAAAAGTGGTAACAACAGCAACAACACAAAAACTATTAAGTATATAAAATGTTGGGTACTTACACATTACATACATTTTAAGGTTATAAATAATAATACAGCCACCAACTAGATAAGATGGATGAAGCAAAGAAGTGCAGGCCGACAGGAACCGGATGTAGATCTCTCCTGAGAGACACAGCCAGAATGCAGAAAATACATAGGCAAATGCCAGCAGCAAACCACTGAACTGAGAACGGGACCCCCGTTGAAGGAATCAGAGAAAGGACTGGAAGAGGTGAAGGGGCTTGAGACCCTATATGAACCACAATGCCAACCAACAAGAGCTTCCAGGGACTAAGCCACTATCCAAAGACTGTACATGGACTGACCCTGGGCTCCAACCTCATAGTTAGCAATGATTAGCCTAGTAAGAGCACCAGTGGAAGGGAAAGCCTTTGGTCCTGCCAAGGCTGGACCTCCAGCAAACGGGATTCTTGTGGGGAGGGCGGTAATGGGGGAAGGATTGGGAGGGGAACACCCATATAGAATGAGAGTGGGAGGTGTTAGGGGCATGTTGGCATGGAAACCGGGAAAGGAAATAACATTTGAAATGTAAATAAGAAATACCCAATTTAGTAAAGATGGAAAAAAATAAAAAAATTTAAAAAATAATGTGGCAGACCAAACCAAACAAAATAAAATCTAAACCCCATCTCGTTTAGCCATTCAATGTAAGTGTAAAGCAGCGCTTCCCATAGTCTTACTCTCTGTGACCCACTGAATAGAGGAAATTAAGGAATATGTGTTCTAACAAATCATGATTGTGGTAATAAAATCTGGAGGCAAGAGAGAAAGTTTATTAAATGATCTTTCACATAATTTGTAATTCTACCATGGCTCAGTGACCTTATCTGTAAATCGGGAGTGGTCATAGGAAGCCACATCTCAAGGTTATTGTTCATTAGCTGGATCATGTCAATGTAAGTAAACTATTCATAACTTAGGGATTAGCAGTTTCATTACTGCCAACTAGAAAACATATTCATGTAAAAAGGAGTTGCTATTATTAGATGTAAAAAAGCCCCAACTATTCAATTCTTTTCTCAGAGTTTTGACTGTTAAATGTCATTTGTTTCCCTTACATGTAAAAGAGAGCAGTTACATGTGATTTTCAAAGTTGAAAGCCAAGAGGCACTTACATAGCCACAAATGCAGTACAGGGTTTTGAAGAGGGTCTTACAACATAAGTGTCTGGACATGTTTGTTAAATTATCCTTAGCCTCTACATGTAGGTTCTATTATTTCTACAAATTCCTTCACAATACTGCATTTTATGTTAGGATGAACACAACATCTCTTATCTCAAAAAGGAGGCTTTCCAGCTGGTGAGCCCAGGAACTCTATTCTTTAGTGTTTCATAGGGAAGTACTGATAAGAGAGACAACACTGTGGTATTTAACTAGCTGCTCAGAAGAAAAGCGTCCACTGTCAGGTGTGGTAAAGATGATTGCTAGGTTTAATCACAGGTGATCTAATAGCTTAATGAAGTCACTGGCATTAGCTGGCTCTGGTCGTCTAGGAAATTCTCTTATGGGAGTGTATTGTTCACATATTGGAATATTTGTCCTGTAGAATTCAGCCAACCTACTATGAACATTTCTGTAATTATATTAAAGATTTCCTTAGCATCTATCTTATTAGACTCTATATAGTTTCTATATAGTTTTTGTTTATTGTTTTTTGCTTTGTTTTGTTTTGGTTGGTTGGTTGGTTTATATTTGGGGGGTGGTTTATATTGGAACACTCAATATCTTTTCTAGATTTTCCTTTGCCTAAATCTTTGGCAAAACTCTTTGGTCCTCTGTTCTCTTATGAGAGTGGGTGTTTCGTTTTGTTTTCCTAACATTTAGAGGTTCCCAAGATTAGCAGTCACATTCCATGCCAAATCATAACCACAAATTTTGGTGCTTGTTGACTGATCATGGTTTCAGTTTTCCCACCATATTAGCATCTCCGAATCCACATCTTGGATAGTTTCTGTAATTTTAATAGAAATCTTGCTTATTAATAAGCCATAAACCTTCCAATATCCCAAGAAGAGATAAGTTTTCCTTTTTTACAATAAGAATTAAAGAATTTAAGATGTAATATAGGGGTCCGGAGAGATAGCTCAGTGTTAACAGTGCTTGATGTTTTTGCAGAGGAAGGATGAAAGTTCAGTTCCTAATCCCAGATACCTGTAACTCTAGTGCTAGGAGACATAACGAGCTCTTCTAGACTCAGAGAAGCCTCACAGATGTGTGCACATCCACCAAAAGTTTTATATATATATATATATATACATATATATATATATGTGTGTGTGTGTGTATACTCATATTAAACATATGTCTATATGAATATTCATCTAAATTTACTTGTAAATCATATATATGTACACATACACATACATGTACACATATATGTACACATACATACATGTACACATACATATGCATGTTGAAACTTTAAAAATGTGTATTCTAAAATTTTAAATACAATTTTTGACTGCAATTTAGGTGCATCACCTGCTTTCTATATATCATATATATCATATACTTTGGTCATAGAAATGGTGGGCAAATAATTTTATAATTATTTTTTGAACTATATAGTTTAATCTTGTTAATAAGGACATTCAGTATTTATTAATAATAAATGATGCATTCTTGGGTGACACATACATTCATGGAAGGGAATGTTTTGCTTCATTGGCAGTAATCTTTTTAATATGATTGTAAAGTCTTTGTAACCATGAAGATGCTAGTTGATTAATTTTATATTCCCCCTAAAAATTACAGCCTTATTAAACATCTAATAGTTGAATTCATTATGTTTTATTTGTAGAAAAAACTAGGCTAAAATAACTATAAGTTTTATTTTATCTAAAGATCAAGATTCATCAATGGTTTGGCTTGTAGTCTTTACATGACAACAGCCTAAAATAGTCTGTGACTGAAAGTAGTGAATTTGCTTGCAAGATGGCTCCCATACTCACTTGCAAGTTGAAATTGGCTGTTATTTTTTGGGTTCCTTGTCTTTGGCTATAAAATATGCCACAAGGTTAGTTTAGAATGTTCATGGTAGGAAGATTATTTGACCTGGATTGACCAAACCAAGGGCCTCAGGTTATGAGTTCTAATGTTAATTTATATTCTTATCTTGGAAATTACACACTGTTATTCATGTGGTTGACAATAACCATTCCTGACTCAGTGATGGGACTCTGTAAGGACACAGGCCCCAGGAAAGTAATGATCATGGATGTCCCCCCTAAAGTATACCACACTGACAGTTGTCACTGAGATTCAGATCATGACATACTTATGAACTTTCATCAAATATCCACCAGTATAAACCTCATTCAGATGAAGACAACAGAAAAGTAGCTCATTTTTAAGTAGGTGATTTAGAGTTCTGAAACACTCAACTATATTTGTTATTGGCAAGATGAAATTTAATTTCTAGTGGCTTAGACAAAGAGGTAAATGGCTGATATATATAAAGGGACTTCTGAGAATAGAGCAGACCTAATGTAAATGTGCACACGTATCTTTAAGATCATATTGCTTTCTGTCTCCTTCTTATGTCTTTTTATTATAATGTACTTTGGCCACGATGTAAAAATGGGGATGTATACAGGAACATGTTATTTTTGTTCACGTCCATTAATAGTAGAGCAGTTTTCTTGGTGGCTTGCCTTTGTGATATAGGGGAAAATGTTGATGTAAATGTGTAGGTGTGCTTGTGGCACACTTGAGCAGTAGTGTCATAGTAAAAGAGATAGGAAGATGCCCCTACAATGTCACCCACAGGGGCAGAAATCATATCTACTGTAATCAGTATTTATGACTTCAGCCAATCAGTTACATGGACATTATAGGGAAGGGAGGATGTAAGACTTCCCTTTCTCTAAAACTTTCGTGAATATCAGAAATATTTGGTAATGACTACACTGTTCTATTATCAATATTATTACAATTTGAAGATAACTATTATTTTTAACTTTTATAGGAAAGAATTTCATTAGAGGCTTGATTACAGTGAAGATAACTTCATGTGTGAAATGATATCAACATTCTTTTAAAAGTAAATCACTGGTAAAATAGGTTTTCAATTATTTGAATCTTATTTATTTGGCCAGTGTGTTGATTAGTCTTTTCTTAATCTGGCACTTGCTAAATCGTCAAGGATGAAGAAACCTCAATTAAAAAAATAGCTCCTTCAGATTGACTTACAGGATTCCCAAGTCTGAGGAAAATTGTCTTGACTGATGATTGATACCAGAGAACTCAGAAATCTGAGTGTTATGCTACCCCTGGGTAGATGATCTTGGATTCTATAAACAGAGCAGGCTGAGTATAAAATGAGAAGTAAGACAGTGAGTAGCATTCCACCATGCCTTCTTCTTTAGTTCCTGTTACAAACTCCAGGTTCTTGCTTTCTGTTCCTCTTCTGACTTACTTTCACAATAGGCAGTAAGCTGGGAGATGAAATAAACCATTTCCTCCTCAAGTTGATCATAGTGATAGAAAACAAAGGAGGTAAATTCTCATTAATTTATAAATAGTCTACTAATAGAGATGGCCAATACCTCAAACAGAATTAGAATTAATTCACTTTATTTCCTTTCTATTAGATGGTTAAACTCCTCCCAATCTTGTGCCATGTCTCTTCTTTCTCTCTTTTCAGTGTTTGTGTTGCCCTGGCAACACAGAACACAATGAGTAGTAAATGCATAGTAGATAGGTAAGATTCATTATTATCACTACTACTCTATGGTATCCTATCCACTGTGAAGTGATCATCATGATTAATAAAAGGAATCCATCTGATCTGTAGCACCACTCACACATCACATTCCAGAATGTCCATTGCATTTGCAACCTGCCTCATTTTCCATATCTTTCATTTTATAGGCCAGATGTGAGACTCTTTTGACAGTTTATTTCTCTGACTCAAACCTGCATGTGCTATGATAAAAGTGGCCTAGACTTTGCTTTGTTGCTTGGTAGCTACATGAGTTTTTTTCAAAGTTTATAACCTCTACAGCTTGAAATTTGTCCTAAATTCAAAAATATTTATAGTGCATAACTCCTAATATATCAAAGGATCAAATAAATTAATGAACTTAGATCCTTGAGAGTAGTTACTCACACATAGAAAGCTCAATCACACATCAATTATGGTTATTCATACATTGCATTTATGCCATCCCTTCACAGAAAGATAAGCAGATGTCAGAGATGAATTTTAAAGTAATTATATACTCAACATTACAGTGGGAAATCCTAGTGATACCAAAACTTCAGTAATAAGATTGTTTACTGAAGGCTATGCACTTAGAGTTATAATAGGTTTGATTTGATAATTGTTCTTGCCATTACAAAGCTACATGACTTAAAATAATTTAATATGTCCTTTGTCTTAAATATATACTCTACATCATAGATGATCATTAAAGGGATTAGAGCAACATATTAATATATTAGCTATCTCATTGTTTGTGGGGTCAAGGGATTGGTACATTTTCAACAGTTTTGGGGAGACCCTCTGTTCACTGCTTCATGCTTGGATTCTCCTGAGAGGCTCACTAGAAGAATACCAAGATTCCTATGTTATTGAAAGAGTTAATTTCTTTATATCTAGAGTATTCATGACAACTTGTCTCTTCAAGGTTCCCAAGGGAATCAGTTTGCTAAGAAGATGAAATCTTAAACAGTGACACCATTGGAGTGATTTATTTTGATATATTCTATTAGTTAAAAGCAATTTATAGGTCTCATCACCACTAAAGAGGGAATCAGATAGGTCAAGGAACATGTGTGCTATGTCAAAATGAGTTGACAGCATTGCTTAGCTCTCCTTTCTTCTACATACATAATGATTTGATCTCTATAAAGTCTTTAGCATTCTGGATGAGTTGATGACATCATGTGCATTTTCAATATCTCTTAGTTACTTGATTAGGTCAAATAAAGATGAATGATAGCCATAGAGTAATATTAAAATTAGGACTATTTTCTCTTGGGAACAGGGAGTTACTATGTAGCCCAGGCTGATTTAAAATTCACAAAATAGATAAGATTGACTTTGAACTCAGAGATTTGCTTGCCTCTGCCTTCCAAGTATTGAAATTAAAGGACTGCATTTCCACATCTTGACCAAAATTAGGACTATTTAAATGCAATTTATGCTCAAGATACTACTGTGAGGTCTTAACTGTCTTTCTGTTCCTCAACATTTCCAAACACTGTAACTCTGATTCTGTAAACTCATTTATTCATAGTTCAGTAGAAGACATTTAAACTTTATTCACTCAGACTATTACTTTTGAGGGGTATAATTATGCTGATAAATTAAAAAAATTAGTGACCTAAAGCCTGAGCTATTTTTTTCTTTTTGTTTCTTTATTCCTTTCCTAAATAGAACACATATTTTAAGTTTTGCTTTATTGTGACACAAATATTGCCTATGTAGAATTTAATAATACATAAAGACCTAGTGTGCTTTTTATAGATGGAGAAATTGAAGTTTTAAGCATCCAAGAATTTCTGTCTTCTTTCTTATAGGAGGCTGCTAGGTTCACATTTCCTGATAAGAGCATATAGCCTATAACGCATGGTGCCAATGTTATAATAGGGGGGTGAGAAAGCAATAGAGAGGGGAACAGCAGAGTACAGATCCATCTTATCAATGGTAAATGGAGGGCCTATAGGGAGAGAACGTGAAGTAAATACAGAACAGGGAAGAGGTGGCAGGGAAATAACATAGTATAAGTGACCTGATTGGGGACAAGGCTACTTCAGATAGGGAAGTAAGTACAGGAGAATGAAGGAAGAGAATAAAATTAGAAGGACGTCTGAAAAAAATCATGAAGACTCATCCTATTAACTATTCATTTCAAAATAACCATCTCTCTCTCTCTCTCTCTCTCTCTCTCTCACACACACACACACACACACACACACACACACACACACACACACACACAAACTTTCCTCATCTGGACTGATCATCACCTCTTCAACAGCCAAAGACCACCTAATACTCTACTACCAGATGAGAAAACACTTTTTAGTTGTTGGTCAGGGCTGTCTAAGAAACTCCCAAAACATAAAACCCATCACTATTGCCCTCGGTTGCCTCCCAGGAGTGGAAGATAAGTTTTCATTACTGAAGACTCCATGCACTTCTGAAACAGGGCCCAGAAGCCTCTGAGATGGAACTGACTTAAATGTTCCATTTCCGTGGACTGGCTTTTATGGTACCAGAATGCACTATGTAAGCATCTAATGGAGGAACAACCAACAATTTGATACATCTATAATGCCTGTGAACCACATCAATGTCAAGGGTGGCATAACAGCTCTGAGGGTGCAATAATGGCAGGCAAATCTTGGTGGCACCAAGATCTCTCTAATTGGACTAAAGGCCCACTGAACAGTAGCGGAAGCACGACTGGTACTAGAAACTTAGTCAACTACTCTGGGCTAGTGTAGTCATATCTTAGAGGAAAACCTAAAACCACTACTCTTTATAACTGACATAACTCCTAACTACATTCTAAACGTTTGTTTTTAATATCCCCAGATAGGTGTAGTTAGTCTTCACCCCATATCAATGAAATTTTTCTTTGCAACAAATAGAGACTAATAAATAAATCCACAACCAATCAAGATGCAGAATTGTGCAGCCTATTTCCAATACATATATCTACAAAATGCTCCTGAACTGAGACTCAGGAAACAATGTAAAAGGGGAAGCAGAAAAATTTAAGAGCCAGAGGATCAGGGAATTTGCTAGGGTTGTGTCTCCTAGTAATGTCAGAAGCTACATCTATAAGGTGTCTCATAACTATGTAAGCATGAGGTGAACAAGGACCATGACAGTAGACATATCATAGTAGATAGGGAAAAGCCTACGAGGTCCCAACCTTACAAAAAGAACTCCAGAAAATCCAAAGAATGCTGAGGGGAGGAGAAATAGTTTTGCCCATGGACGAGTACACAAACTTGTTATCCAATATCAATTAGTCAGCCTTAAAAAGATATATACAATTAAAATTGTACATTAAGCAGGTTTTATTTACAAATGCATATTCATATACATGTGCATATAATAACAACTAATGAAAAGGGATACTGTCGACTTGAAAGGTAGCAAAGAGTATTTAGAGGAAAGAAGGGGAAGGGATAATAATCTCAAAAAATAAGAGAACAAAAATAAGTCCTGTATTTTAATAATGAATCTTCCGTTTATACAACTATACAATTTCGACTTGTGTTTGGAGACATTTAAATAATACATACCATGAAAATGTATAACATGTGTGTAATAGGGTAGGACTTCGGAATCATTAGAACTTTTCATAAGTTATTCTAGTGGGAATTTAAGAACAAAGGATGAAAAGACAAGGAAAATGAATTCATGCCACTTATGTGCAATATTCTTTACAAATACATACTTGTGGGGTTGGGGATTTAGCTCAGTGGTAGAGCACTTGCCTAGCAAGCACAAGGCCCTGGGTTCGATCCTCAGCTCCAGAAAAACAAAACAAAACAAAACAAAAAAACCAAATATATACTTGAGCTAATGTAAATCATACTGGATAGGCAAAAGCACTGCACCGATATTAATGACCAGCTTGGTTTTAGATATAAAGTAGGATAATTTATAAGTATGAATGATGAACTGACATTTATTTTTGTAAAAATCTTACTAAAAGTACAATAAAGTGCAAGCTTGATCATCACATCACAATCAATGAAAACCAACTATAAATCTGGACAATGTATACAAATCATTGTGTTTGGAATTTTGATAATAGACAACACAAAATGGCTGTTTCAGGTAAAGGAAGGTTTACTAAAAGAAACACCATGATTTCCCTAGCTTTTTTCCCAGAACTAATTCTGAACTATAGTGCAAGGTGCAAGAATCTAGGAACATAAGCTATGTTTCCTCAACTGAAGAAACTAAGGTACTACTGTAGTTTGGACATAAATGTCCTCCAAAGACCTTTATGCTAAGACATGGTCCTTAGCCTGGGTCACCACCGGGATGCAGTGGAATTTATTAAGTTTAATGGGCCTAGTTGGATGTATTCTGGTCTTTTGGTGTAACCTTGCCAACTTAGGGCATCCATTTTTATTCTCTTGTTCCTCAGCTGTTAGGAGATAAGCAGCTTCACAAATAATGAACTCTATTCATGGTGATTGTAAATTTGACTCTGACTGAAGCCTTTATAAAGCTCATTTCCTTTAAAAGTCGAGTATCTCATTCATCCTGTTACTGTAACAAAATGAATTTTAACGTAGTCATTCCAATACTGTTATCTGAAAAACTGAGTCTGAGAGGCTAAGGACAACTTTAGCATTATCAATAACTTTGTAGGAGAGAGACTCCTAGCAAGGTCCTCATTGATTTCCATTTATGGGAACAGTGTAAGACTACTATGGGTTACTAAATAGAAGCTGATTGCTGTGTTATCCAAGCAAATAACTTAAGTAGTACTGAGAAATGTTAGAATTAGAATTCTGGCCCGCATGGAACAATCTCCAGGACATTTGGGATTTCTTTTCTTTTCTTTTCTTTTTTTTTTCTTTTTATTAACTTGAGTATTTCTTATATACATTTCAAGTGTTATTCCCTTTCCCGGTTTCCGGGCAAACATTCCCCTCCCCCCTCCCCTTCCTTATGGGTGTTCCCCTCCCCGCCCTCCCCCCACTGTCCCCCTCCCCCCAACAATCACGTTCACTGGGGGTTCAGTCTTAGCAGGACCCAGGGCTTCCCCTTCCACTGGTGCTCTTACTAGGATATTCATTGCTACCTATGAGGTCAGAGTCTAGGGTCAGTCCATGTATAGTATTTAGGTAGTGGCTTAGTCCCTGGAAGCTCTGGTTGCTTGGCGTTGTTGTACATATGGGGTCTCGAGCCCCTTCAAGCTCTTCCAGTTCTTTCTCTGATTCCTTCAACTGGGGTCCTATTCTCAGTTCAGTGGTTTGCTGCTGGCATTCGCCTCTGTATTTGCTGTATTCTGGCTGTGTCTCTCAGGAGCGATCTACATCCGGCTCCTGTCGGCCTGCACTTCTTTGCTTCATCCATCTTGTCTAATTGGGTGGCTGTATATGTATGGGCCACATGTGGGGCAGGCTCTGAAGGTGTTCCTTCAGTCTCTGTTTTAATCTTTGCCTCTCTATTCCCTGCCAAGGGTATTCTTGTTCCCCTTTTAAGGAAGGAGTGAAGCATTCACATTTTGATCATCCGTCTTGAGTTTCATTTGTTCTAGGCATCTAGGGTAACTCAAGCATTTGGGCTAATAGCCACTTATCAATGAGTGCATACCATGTGTGTCTTTCTGTGATTGGGTTACCTCACTCAGGATGATATTTTCCAGTTCCAACCATTTGTCTACGAATTTCATAAAGTCATTGTTTTTGATAGCTGAGTAATATTCCATTGTGTAGATGTACCACATTTTCTGTATCCATTCCTCTGTTGAAGGGCATCTGGGTTCTTTCCAGCTTCTGGCTATTATAAATAAGGCTGCGATGAACATAGTGGAGCACGTGTCTTTTTTATATGTTGGGGCATCCTTTGGGTATATGCCCAAGAGAGGTATAGCTGGATCCTCAGGTAGTTCAATGTCCAATTTTCTGAGGAACCTCCAGACTGATTTCCAGAATGGTTGTACCAGTCTGCAATCCCACCAACAATGAAGGAATGTTCCTCTTTCTCCACATCCTCGCCAGCATCTGCTGTCACCTGAGTTTTTGATCTTAGCCATTCTCACTGGTGTGAGGTGAAATCTCAGGGTTGTTTTGATTTGCATTTCCCTTATGACTAAAGATGTTGAACATTTCTTTAGGTGTTTCTCTGCCATTTGGCATTCCTCAGCTGTGAATTCTTTGTTTAGCTCTGAACCCCATTTTTTAATAGGGTTATTTGTCTCCCTGCAGTCTAACTTCTTGAGTTCTTTGTATATTTTGGATATAAGGCCTCTATCTGTTGTAGGATTGGTAAAGATCTTTTCCCAATCTGTTGGTTGCCGTTTTGTCCTAACCACAGTGTCCTTTGCCTTACAGAAGCTTTGCAGTTTTATGAGATCCCATTTGTCGATTCTTGATCTTAGAGTGTAAGCCATTGGTGTTTTGTTCAGGAAATTTTTTCCAGTGCCCATGTGTTCCAGATGCTTCCCTAGTTTTTCTTCTATTAGTTTGAGTGTGTCTGGTTTGATGTGGAGGTCATTTGGGATTTCTAACTGAGATAGGAGACTGTGAGATTCCTTGGAAGTCAAGGGGCCAAACCAGATCCTACCTGTAAGCTTGAGATTTCCTCACTGGAATAAAGCCTGTGCCACCCTGACCTTAAAGAAGCTAAGTAGAGTTAATTGTTCTCTTTGTTTTTTTGTTTTCCATTTATTTATGTGTTCACTTCGTATCCTGATCACAGCCTGCCCTCTCTCTCTGCTCTCCTCCCAGGCCCTTCCACCACCCTCTCTCATCTCCCTCACCCCTTCTCCTCAGAGAACCCACATAAACACTCTACTGGCTGCTTTTATGTGTCAACTTGACACAAGCTGCAGTTATTACAGAGAAAGGAGCCTTCCTTGAGGAAATGCCTCCATGAGACGCAGCTGTAGGCATTCTCTCAATCAGAGATCAAGGATGGGAGGGCCCATTGTCAGAAGTGCTATCCTTGGACTAGTAGGCTTACTACACGAAAGCAAGCTGAGTGAACCAGGGGGAACAAGCCAGTAAGTAACATCCCTCCATGGCTTCTGCATCAGCTCCTGCTTCGTGACCTTCTTGAATTCCAGACCTGACTTCCTTTGGTGATGAATAGCAATGTGAAATGTAAGGAGAATAAATCCTTTCCTCCCCAACTTGCTTCTTGGTCATGATGTTTGTGCAGGAATAGAAACCCTGGTTAAGTTAAAGACAAAGCTGTATATATATATTACATATGTGTAGAGGGCCTAGGTTCAGTCCATGAGTGTTCTTTGGTTGGTGGTTCAGCCTCTGAGAGCTCCAAGGGATCCAAGGTAATTGACATAGTTGGTCTTCTTGTGATGTCATTTACCTGCCTGGTTCCCTCAATGCTTCCCCCAACTCTTCTGCAAGACTTCCTGCCCTGCTTAATGTTTGACAGTAGGTCTCTGCATGTTTTCAGCAGCTGCTGGATGAAGCCTTGCAGATGACTGACAGTTGTGCTAGGCTCCTGTCTGAAAGCATGTCAGAGTATCATGTCAGAGTATCGTGTCAGGGGTTGGGGCCCTCCCATGGATGAGGTAGGTCTCAAGTTTGGCCAATCATAGATTGGCAATGTTCTCAATCTCTGCTGCATTCTTGTTTCTGCACATCTTGTAGGCAGAGCAAATGTTGTTAAAGGTTTTGAAGGTGGGTTGGTGTCCCTCTCTCTGCAAGTCCTGCTATCTACAGGAGGTGGCCACTTCAGGCTCTATATCTCATGTTCTAGGAGTCCCAGATAAGATTGCCCTTTATTCACCCAGGAGCCTCACCTATCCTAGGCCTAGTCTCAGAGATGCCCCTCAACAACTTCAACAATTTCTCTTCTCTCTTTCAACCCTTTCATGCCAACTCCCACATTCCCTATACCCGATCTCTAACCCATTCTCTCCCCTTTCCCACCAATTTCCCTCTGTCTGTCCACTTCAGGCATCTGTTTTATTTACGCTTCTGAGTGAGATTCCGGAATCATTCCTTCAGCTCTCTTTGTTACTTAGCTTCTTTGGGTTTGTGGACTGTACCATGATTATCCTGTTCTTTATGGCAAATTTCTGCTTGCAAGTGTTTACATACCATGTGTGTTTTTCTAGGACTGGGTTACCTCATTCATTTGCCTACAAATTTCATGATGTCTTTGCTTTTAATAGTTGAGTAATATTCCATTGTGTAAATGTACCACATTTCCTTTATGCATTCTTCAGCTGAGAGACATTTACATTTTTCCAGTTTTTGGCTGTCATGAGTAAAGTACTATGAACATAGTTGAGTAAATGTCCTTGTATTGGGGTATATGCTGAGGAATAATATAGCTAGTTCTTGAGCTAGAAATATTCCGCGTTTTCTGAAAAATATCCAGATTTATTTCCAAAGTGGTTGTACAAATTTACTCCCACCAGCAATGGAGGAGTGTTCTTCTTGTTCCACAGCCTTGCCAGCATGTGCTGCCACTTGAGTTTTTGATCTTAGGTGTTCTGATGGGTATAAGATGCAATCTCAGTGTTGTTTTCATTTTTATTTTCCTCATGATTAAGGGTGTTGAACATTTAAGTGCCTTTTGCACATTAGAGATTCTTCTTTTGAGAATTTTCTGTTTAGCTCTGTATTTATATTTTAATTGGGTTATTTGGGTTGTTTGTGTTTAATTCCTTGAGTTCTTCATATATTTTGGATATTTGCCCTGTGTGGGATGATCTTTCCCCATTCTGAAGGCTGCTGTGGTGTCATATTGACAATTACTTTTGCTTTATACTTTTGGTTTCATGAGGTCTCATTTATTAACTGTTGATCTTAGACCCTGAACTCTTGGTGGTCTGTTCAGGAAATTTTCCTATGTACCAACGTATTCCTAGCTATTGTAAAGTTTCTATTCTGTTAGGTTTAGTGTATCTGGTTTTCTGTTGAGATCTTTAATCCACTTGGACTCGAATTTTGTGAGGGTTGATATGGATCTATTTGGATTCTTCTACATGCAGACATCTAATTAGATAAACAGCATTTGTTGAAAATTCTCTCTTTTTTTCCATTGAAGTGTTTTGGATTTTGTGTCAAAAATCAAATGACTGTGGGTGTGTGGGTTTATTTCTTGGTCTGTGATTCAATTCCATTAATCCACCTGTCTCTTCTTATGCCAATCCTGCATGGATTTTTATTACTATTGCTTTGTAATACTGAAATCAGGGATGGTGATACTTTCAGAAGCTCTTTTATTATATAGAATTGATGAAGTTGAGAATTGCTCTTTTAAAGTATGTAAAGAATGTGTAAGAATTTTATGGGAATTGAATCTGTTGATTGCTTTTGGTAAGGTGGTAGTTTTTGCTATGTTAATTAATCCATGTGTTGAGCCATGAACACAGGAGATCTTTTCATTCTCTGCTACCTTCTTCAATTTTGTTTTCCAGACACTTGAAGTTCTTGTCACACAGATTTTCACTAGCTTGGTTATAGTGACACCAAGATATTTTCTATTATTTGTGGCTACTGTAAAGGGTCTTATTTCTCTAAATTATGCTGCAGCCTATTTATAATTTGCATAAAGGAGGGCTACTAATTCTTTTGTGTTAATTTTGTATCCAGCCACTTTGCAAAAAGTGTTTATCAGCTGTAGGAGTTCTCTGGTAGTTTTTGGGGTCATTTATGTATACTATCATATATATCATCTGCAAATAGCAGTATTTTGAAATCTTCCTTCTGAAATTGTATTTTCTTGATCTCCATTAATTGTCTTATTTCTGTAGCTAGAAATTCAAGTACTATATTGAATAAAAAGAGATAGACAGTGGACAACTTTGTCTTGTCCCTGATTTTAATGAAATTGCTTTACGTTTCTTTTCATTTAATTTAATACTGGCTATCATCTTGCTGTACATTGTCTTTATTTTCCTAGGCCTGGGCCTAATATCCCTGACCTCTGCCAGCCTTTTTTCATGAAGGGGTGTTGTCAAAGCCTTTTCAGCATCTAATGAGATGATCATTTGTTTTTTTCCCTCAGTTTGTGTATATTGTAGATTACATTGATAATTTTTTATATATTAAACCATCCCTGCATCCCTGAGATGAAGCCTACTTGATTATGGTGGATGATGTCTTTGATGCGTTTTTGGATTAAGTTTGTAAGTATTTTGTTGAGTATTGCTGCATCAATGTACATAAAAGAAATCAATCTGAAGTCTTTTTCTTTGTTGAATCTTTGTGTGGTTTAGGTATCAGGGTGACTCTGCCCTCAGAGAGTGGTTTAGCAATGTTCCTTATGTTTCTAGGGGGAGGGTTGCAATACTTTGAGGAGTATTAGTATCAACTTCTCTTTCTAAGACTAGTAGAATTCTGCTCTAAAAGTCATCTGGAATCAGGCTGGTTTGGTTGGGAGAATTTTGATTATTGCTTCTGTTCCTTAGGGGTTATAGAACTATTTAAATAGTTTGCCTGATCCTGATTTAACTTTGGTAAGTGAGATATATCAAGAAAGTAATCAATTTTGTTAAGATTTTCCAATTTTGTAGAGTATAGGCTTTTGAAATAAGACCTAATTCTTCTTTGAGTTTCCTCAGTGTCTGTTGTTATGACTCCTTTCTCATTTCTGATTTTGTTAATTTTTGTTCTGTCTCTCTGTGTTTTAGTTAGTTTGGCTAAGGGATTGTCTATCTTGTTGATTTTTTCAAAGAACAAGCTCTTGATTTTATTGATTCTTTGTATTGTTCTCTTTGATTCCAATTGATTGATTTTATCCCTGAGTTTGATTATTTTCAGCCCTCTACTCCTCCTGGTTATGTTTGTTTGTTAGTTTTCAGAAAGTCCAAAGTGCTGCTAAGCTGCTAGTATGAGAACTCTGTAGCTTCTTTATGAAGGCATTTCATTCTACGAACTTTCCACTTAGCACTGCTTTCACGGTGTCCCATAAATTTGGGAATATTGTGCTTCATTCTCATTGAATTCTAGAAAGTCTTTAATTTCTTTCATTATTTCTTCCCTGTTTCAGTTTTCATTGAGTAGATAGTCGTTCAGTTTCCATGATTTGTAGGTTTTCTGTTGTTGAAGCCCACCATTAATCCATGGTGGTCTGATAAGATAAAAGGGGTTATTTTTATTTCTTTTGTATCTTTTGTGGCTTGCTTTGTGAGCAAGTGTATGACTAATGTTGAAGAAGGTTCCATGAGTGGCTGAGAAGATGGTATATTCCTTTGTGTTTGCTCGAAATACACTGTAGCTATGTTAGGCTCATTTGATTCATAATGTCTGTTATTTTCATTATTTCTCTGTTTAGTTTCTGTCTTATGATCTGTCCATTGGCGAGAGTGGAATGTTGAATTATCCCACTATTAGTGTGTGGGCTTCAATGTATAGTTTAATATTTAATAATGTTTCTCTTAAAAATGTGGTTGTCCTTGTACTTATGGCATAGATATTTAGAATTGAGACATAATCTTGGTGTATTTTTTGTGTGTGTGTGAAGTGTCTTTTTCCAACTCTTGAACAATTTTTGTTGAAGGCTACTACAACTAGCTTCATGCAGTCATTTGCTTATAAAAACCTTTTTCAGGCCTTTACTCTGAGATGAAGTCTATCTTTGTTGCTGAGGTATGTTTCATGTATGCATCAGAATGAAGGATTCTATTTAAGCATTGACTCTGTTAGCCTGTGTGTTTTTATTGAGGAATTGAGACCATTGACAGTCGGAGATATTCTGACCAGTGACTGTTAATTCCCCTTAATTTGATGTTGTCCTTGGTGGTGGTGGTTGTGGTGGTGGTGGTGGTGGTGGTGGTGGTGGTGGTGGTGGTGGTGGTGTGTGTGTTTTTTTTTCTGGTGTGGAATTATTTATTTCCTGTGTTTTCTTTTGTGTTAGTTAACTTCCTTTGGTTGGGGTTTTCCTTCAAGTATTTTCTGTACGTGTGGATTTTTGAATAAATATTATTTTAATTTTTCACGGAAAATCATGTTTTCTCCATCTACAGTGATTAAGTTTTGCTTGATATTGTATTCTGTGCTGACATCTGTGGTCTCTTAGGTTCTGCAGGCTCTTCTAGCTTTTAGTATCTGTGAAGATATTGGTTATAATTCTGATAGGTCTGTCCTATGTGACTTAGCTTTTTTCCTTTGCAGGTTTTAATGCTCTTTCTTTGTTTTTTATGTACACTTATTGTATTATTACGTGGCAGGAGTATTTTGTTTTGTAGTCCAATCTCTTTGGTGTTCTGTAAGGTTCTTTTATGTTTATAGACATCTCTTTCTTTTGGTTGGGAAAGTTTTCTTCTATGATTTTGTTGAAAAGATTTTCTGTGACTCAGAGTTGGGAGTCTTCTTCTTCTATTTCTATTACTCTTAGTTTGGTCTTTTAATAGTGTCCTGCATTTCTTGTCAGGAACTTTTTCTATTTAACATTTTCTTTGATATAGCCATTTCTTCAATTGGAGCTTCTGTGCCTGAGATTCTTGCTTCTATCTCTTGCATTCTGTTGGTGATGCTTGCATTTGTAGTTCCTGTCCTATTCCCTACATTTTTCTATCACCAGGATTTCTTCAATTTGTGTTTTCTTCATTGCTTCTATTTCCATTTTCAGGTTTTGAGCAGTTTTATTTATTTTCTTCATCTTATTGAATTTATTTTTCTGTATTTCTTTAATAGATTCATTTGTTTATCTTCAAATGCCTCTATTTTTATAATATTGTTTTTAAGATAATCTTGTGATTTATCTGTGTTAGGATATCCAGGACTTGCTGTGATAGGATAGCTTGGTTCTGCCGATGTCATATTGCCCTTGCTCTTGTTGGGTATTTTCTTATGCTGGTCTTTACCCATCCTGTTGTCCCTGGTGCTGAATGGTTGTTCCTGATACCAACAGGACTCCTCACGGAGGCAGATAAAACCTTGAGCCTACTGATAGATTTCAGGTAACAGTATTCTTCTCAACACTGATGTCTATACCCTAGGTGGAACTGAATGTTCCTGGGGTTCCATAGGCCATTCTAGTAAGGGAGGTAGAGATGTGACCTGAGGATGGGGCTTAGGGGACAGAAAACATCTCACCACTGCCAGATATGCCCGGGTGGGCTTGAAGGGGATTGGCAGACAGGGGTCCAACATGAATGTTCCTGGTGTCCCAGCAGGCCTCATCAGGAGGGAAGGTGGTGGATCTGGGGGAAAGAGACACAGCATGCTGTTTACCTCTACTGGCTGTGCCCCAGGTGGAAACAGCATATAGGGAATAGGTAGGATGGGTCTAACTGGATGTTACTCAGGCCTGGTAGGCCTCCCTGGGAAGGAAGATGATAGAGCTTGGGTTATGAGGACAGCATACAGCTCACCATTGCCGACTGTATCCCAGGTAGAGCAGGCACCAGGTTATATTAGCTGTTCTTTAGAACTGAGAATCTGGAGTTAGATTATACAATGTTAGAGTTTGAGGAGAAATATCTTTGGTCTTCCACAGATCTATCTAATAGCACATAAAGTCAAGGCTAGATAAAACAACTTAAAAGATGATCAAATAATAATTGATATTCTTATAAAAAACACAACTCCTTCAGAACAGAATACAATTCAAAATGTCTACAACATTTTGCTCATTCTGTAAGATCAACAACACTACCTGGATGTGCAAAGTAGGAAAATGTAATTTTGCTACAAAAAGCATTTCAGACATTAGAAACTTCAGTCAAGGTGCCCTGATGGAGGAGTTAGCAGATACATTCTCTGAATCAACTAATATGAACATGTACAATTATAATAAAACATGTTCAAGTAATTAATAGAAAATAGCTAAATGCATGAATACGTTTGCTAGAAAATTGAAACTCTACTAAGGCTAAATGAAAATCTAGAGTGTGGTAAATATGACAGCTAAAATGAAAAGTTAACTGAGTGAGCTTAGTAACAAATTGGATACAGAAAAATGTAAAGTCAATAAATGTAAGGACAAATAGATATTATCCAATTTAGAAAAGAAATGGAAAAGACTGAGTACATTATAAGAGTTATACAGATCTGATGAGAGTATTAATTGAAATTCCAGAAGAAGACACTGCTTTAGAAAATATGAATAATAATGACTTGCAGTTTTCTAAATGTGATGTAAAATAAACCTCAAAGACCAAAGATGCTTAGACTGTCAAAGAAGAACAACACAAAAGCACTGAACAGAAACCTATATTATCTACCAAAATCTAAACGTAAAACAATATTGAAACTAGTTAGAGAGCAAAGACAATGGTATAAAGGGGAACAAGATACAAATAATTGCTATCTTCTCTCAATAGCATGTTTTAAATATCATGAAAACCACAACTCAATTTAGAATTGAATCTGAAAAAATATCCCTGCAAGGAGTAGAATAGCATAAATGCATTTTCTGATAAATGGCAGAGGAGATTGTGCATCAGCAGCTGACATTGATGTTATAGAACATGCTGTTGCATGCTCTCTAGAACAATAACAAAGAAAACACTACACTTAAAATTGAATCTGTAAGAGTTAAAAAGGACTTTGGAAATGTGAAAATATAGAAGGAAGATTTTTTTTTCTTGCTGTGAGTTACTTATAAGTTAACGGTCAACTGAAATAGTAAAATAGAATGCAGGACTAAAATTGGTATCGGGGTACAAAGAGTGACAGCAATGCAAAATGAAAGGCATTGAGAATGACATCTGTTAAGTGGGAACAGCAAAGTGTAAAATACAAATTTGTCAGTGATGATGGGAGAAAGAAAAGGTGTGAAGAATTAAGTGTGAAGTATAAGGTACAATGTGGGAACCTAAATAGACCATCACAAGGAAAATGAATAAATGCTAAGACATTAACTAAAAATAAAAGACTTGTAACTAATAAACCAAAAGAAAGCACAAAATAGAATAAAATATGCCAATTTCATCCAAAAGAACACACTCATGAAGAAAACAGAATTTTCAGAGGAAGCTTTCAGGAAATTAACAAGAACATAGTCTTGACTCTAACCATTTCTATGATTATATAAACTAAATATTTTAATTAAAAGCGATTCTTAACAGTGGTGGTAATAATTCCAACCTAGAGATTATGTAGAACTAGCATATATAAACCATAAAGAAATGTATAGATTAAAAGCAAAAGGACATTAGCATATAATACAGGAACTGTAATTAAAAAAACTCGATCACATAATAATTTTAGACAATACCGACTTAAGGATGAGAAACAATAGTAACAAAGGGAAATTTTACTAGAGTGACAGTCATAAGATATATGTTTATGATAGCAACACCTTAAAATTTATGAACAAAATTGGGGAGAGTAAATGAAAAGGTTAACAAACCTGTGATAATTGCTAGTGACTTTGTAACTCCCCCTCATTAAAATAACAGAAATAGGCCTAATTTATCACTAAGAATGCCAAAGCTATGACCAATACTGTCAACCAAATCAGTTTTTTTGACAGAACACTAAGAAGATAAAATCAACATTATTTTCAAGTTAACATAATTTTATGATAAGATGCTAAATGATGAGCCATATACTGAGCTCATTGTATTTCACAGCTGAAACCTTATCATATTTAGTATTGGGCAACAATAGGGTTAAATTCAAAACTAGTAAAATTAAGATTATAAAAGATTTCTAAATGTTTTGAAGTTAATTGTAAACATCTATGCATTGTGTGTGTCACAAAAGAATTTAGAAGGAAATTTAAAATGTATACTGAATTACAGTACAAATATATAAGAGATTAAGGGTATATCAATTGTTACATAAATGATTTCATAGGAGACAAGTTGAGTGGGAAGTGTTTTATTTTGGCTTATAGTTCAAAGAGGAAGTCACCCACCATGGCAGGGATCATGTGATGGCATGGCAGGGAATGCATCACTTTACCACAGCAGCCCCAAAATCATAGACTGGATAGAAAGTAGAGCCAGGCTATAAATCCTCAGGACTTGTCCCTAGTCACCCACTTCCCATTGAAGTCTCCACCTCCCTCAGATTTTAGAAATTTCCAAACCAGCAGCTTCAGCTGGCGATCAAGTGTTCAAACACATATGACATAACAATGTATGTATGTCATAATCACAGCTAAAGGGAGCTCTCTGAACAAACAATACAAGAGCATTCTAAGTGTCCAAGATCCACTTGAAGTGGAGGTACTAAGTGTTTTATCCATGAGTGAGAAACACACCAATAAATTAGACACACAACAGGCAGGTGACAAAAATAATAGAAGCCAATGAATCAGCAGACAAGCTGGAGGAAATGGACAAAACCAAGGTTTCTTTCAAAGGTCACAGCATTTGGAGACACACACTAAAATGATATGATCAAAAATTCTCAATAACATAAAACAAAAAGGCACATAAAACAACTCTTGCATGAGGGAAATGAAGGAAACATGACAAATAATAAGAGTAATGTTCTTCCACTAAATATAGTAATGTAGGCTGAGTGGCCACCAGCCTGGAAAGATTCACTTGACCTAAAGTGAATTCATACTGAATTAGAAAATATCAGTAGTACTATATCATTTGGAATGTAAATACATCAAACAAGTAAAAAAAAAAACAGTGGTTTTAGATCCTTTTTAAAATTGCAAATAAATATTATACCCCCAAGAAAAATTTTAATTGACTATTTTTATTTACATTTCAAATGTTATCCCCTTTCCCGTTTTTCCATCCATAAACCCTCTATCCTATTCTCCCCTCCTCCTTCTTTTATGAGGGTGTTCCCCAACTCAATCACCCACCCTTTTCCACCTCCTTGCCCTGACATTTCCCTACACTGGGGGTTCCAGACTTGTCAAGACCAAGGGCTTCTCCTCCTATTGTTGCCAACAGGGCCATCCTCTGTTACATATGCAACTGGAGCCATGGGTCTGTTCATGTGTACTCTTTGGATGGTGGTTTAGTCCCTGGGAGCTCTGGTTGGTTATCCCTCAAGAAAACTTAAAGGTTCAAATGATTTCACTGATAAATGTTTTGAAATTTTATGGAGTACATAATATAAACAAAATTTTCTCAATTCATTCACAAAATTACAAACAGGTTAACAAATAGGTTAAGGATGAGCAAAAGTATCTATGTAAATTGCTTATAAAGGACAGCATATGAAAAGCTTATAAAACCATGAAAATATAAAATATGTAGGCATCCAATAAATACAAACTCAACCATTATGAATGAACATTATCTATCCATGAAAATGGAGAAAGATGTAAAGCAAATAGTTTCCATAGCTTGTTGATGATACTAAAAAGGACTCCTGAAAAAGTTTGCCATTTTTTATAATACAAAGATATGACCACAAAAGATGTTCAAATACATTCACAGTAACTTTTCCATAGTTATTAATACTGAAATCTCTATTAATATTCATTGATGGAAGATATATAATCCACTTTCTATTATTGATGCAAGAAATTGCCACTGTCCCTCATTGTTCCTATAACAAAACACTTGACAGAACCAACTGGGGGGGAGAAAGGATTTTTCTGGGATTATTTCTGAAATGTCATTCTGTCATGAATGTGAAAGTGCAGTAGACTAGACATGTTCAAGTCATGTTAGAGAAACAAGGAAGGAGAGAGGGAGGTATGGGGTATGATAGAAAAAGTAAAAAGAAAAGGTGGAAGGAAAGAGAATAAGAAAGGTGAGCTGTAGGTGCTAGTGTTCTGGGAACCAAGTATAACCATCAATGCAAGTACATGTTGACATACACTCTCCAGATGTGCCGCATATCCCAAAGTATCCATGACATTGCAAAATTTTGTTACCACTTGGGGTCAAAACATTCAAAACACAAAGTTGAAGGGGAAAATTGTATATTTAATCTACAACAGCCACTCGAAAATATGCATGATTATAAGACAGATACAGTAAATTCAAGAAATGATGTATCATGATTTCTACCGAGTTTTGTTGGTTGTGGATTCTGATCTTTATGTATATGACTTGACTATACACAAAGGTAAGATTACAGCAAGTGCCTGGAGATGTTTGGGGTTATTTTGGGAATTGGATGCTATGTGTTTATTTCTTTTTCAATTTATTCACTTTACATCCCAGTGGTTGCCCTCCTCCCAGTCTCCTCATTCCATATTTCCTTCCCCATCTTCCCGCCTTTTCTCTGAGAAGGAAGAGGATCCTTCTGGATATCCTCTCACCCTGGTATATCAAATCTTTTCAGGGATATGCACTCCACTCCCACTGAGGCCAGACAAGGCAGCCCAGCTAGAAGAATACATTCCAAAGTTTTAGGGATAGCCCAAGTTCAGTTGTTCAAGACCTACATGCAGACCAAGCTGCACATCTGCTACATATGTGTGTGTAGGGGCTCAGGGCCAGCTTGTGTATGCTCTTTGGTTGGTGACTCAGTCTCTAAGATATCCTAAGGTTGCAAGTTAGTTAACTCTTTTGGTTTTCCTGTGGAGTTCCTATCTCCTTTGGGGCTCCCAATCCTTTAACATCTTCTCCATAAGAGTCCCCAAGCTTCATCCAGTGTTTAGCTGTGGGTATCTGCATTTGTCTGAGTCAGTTTCTGGGTGGAGCCTCTCAGCGACAGCTATGTTAGCCTCCTGTCTGAAAGCATAACAGAGTATCATTAATGGTGTCAGGAATTGGTGCTTGCCCATTGATGGGTTTCAAGTTGGGTTGGTCTTTGCTCGGTCACTCCTCAGTCTCTGCTGTATGCCTCATTCTTGCATTTCTTGTAGACAGGGTAAATTGGGGGTTGAAAACTTTGTAGGTGGATTGGTGTTTAGATAGTTCTACTGTGGGTCCTGCTTGGCTACACGAGGTGGTCTTTTCAGGTTCATATCCCCAGTGCTGTGCAAAGAGATTCATATCTATCATCCTGAATAAAACTCAAGTCTAAGTGGATCAAAGTCTTAAATGTAAAACTGGATACACTATATAACTAATAGAACAGAAAGTGGGGAATAGCCTTGAACTCATTCATGCAGAGACAGCTTCCTGAATAGACTACCAATGACTCAGGATCTAGGATCAACAATTGATAAATGGGACCTCATGAAGCAGAAATGCTTCTATAAGGCAAAGAACACTGTCAATAGGACAAAATGCCAGCCTGCAGATTGGGAAAGGATTTTCACCAACCCTATATCTGTCAGGGGACATTTGTCCAAAATCTATAAAGAACTCAAGAATTTGGAGTCAAACAACCCAAATAACTCCAATCTAAAAATGGGTTAGAGATAAACAAAGAATTCTCAACAGGAATCCCAAATGGCTAAGAAGCACTTAAAGCTCCTTATTTATTAGGGAAATGCAAATCAAAATGACTCTGAGAATCCATCTTATACCCCTCAAAATGTATAAGATCAAAAATTCAAGTGATGACACATGCTGGTGAGGATGTGGAGCAAGGGGATCACTCCTCCATTGATTGTGGGAGTGAAAATTTGTATAAGCAATTTGGAGATAAATTTGGCAGTTTCTCATAAAACTGGTTATAATTCTACCTCAAGACCCATGCTACTCCTAGGTAAATACTTGAAACATGTCCCGCATACCACAGGGACAATTGCTCAACTATTTTCATAGCAGCTTTATTTGTAATAGTCAAAAACTGGAAACAACCTAAATATCACTCAACTGAAGAATGGATAACATAATGTGGTACTCTACACAATGCAATAGTATTCAGCTATTAAAAACAAAGACACTACAAATTTTGCAGGCAAATGAATGGAACTTGAGAAAATTATGATGAGTTAGGGAACCCAGACCCAAAAAGAGATGTTTGGTAAATACTCTCTTAGAAGTGGATATTAGCCATAAGATACAAGATACCCATGCTGTACTCCACAGAACCAAAGAAGATAAACAAGAAGGGAAGTTCAAGTGAGGATGCTTGAATCATACCTAAAAGGGGGAATAAAATAGTGCCAGGAGACAGATGGAGGAAGGGAACTGGGTAGGAGAGGCGATGGGGAAGAAAATATGTGGGGTTCAGGATCAGGTATAGGGGAAGACAAGATGGCGAGATGGAAATTGGAATGAATGGAAATTTGCAGCTGGCAGGGAGGAAGGAGTGAGGGAAATCTTGAGGCTCTGCCAGAAACCTGGGATAGAGGAGCCTCCCAAGAATCAACAGGAGTGACGTTGGCTGCTCTGGGTATTTTTAGAGAGCAGATAACTGATAGGCATCCAGTCATGAAAGTAAAAACATGATCAACACATGGGACAGATATATAGGGGCAAGAAGAAGGCTATGTTTAGATTATGACAAGAAATTTGACAGGTTTTTAGCAGAGATAAAGCTGGCATTGGCAAAAATAAACTACAAAGGAATTCATCTGCAGCAATGAGACCACAAATAATGTTAACTAAACCTCTCTCAGCAGGTCTGCACTATGGCAACAAAGTATGGTCTCCTTATGGCCAAAGGTTTTCAATGGTTTAGCTCATTTCTGTATGTCTGTTGATGCTTACAGATATTTTGCAAATTGTGTTGTCAACACAACATTTAATCTGCTCTTACCAGCTCATAAACAACACTTTGATTAATTGTTTTAGTTGCTGTCTTCTGGAAAAGATTTACAGAGCTCTGTTTATGTGGATGAAAAATAAAGAGAGACAACCTTCCAGGACAGGGGTAGAGGGAAATGAAAAGAATTGCCTTTCTGACTGACATTAAGACATGTCTTTAAATCAGCACTTTCCATGTTTGTTTCCAGAAGATGAGAATTTCTTCAAATGGCAAGAGACAATCTCAGTGTTGAGGTGGAGTATCTCAGGGAGAGGCAGAGGCAGATTGCCAGTGGAGGAGAGCACTGTGGGGAGGGAAGGGCTAGTCAAGCCTGAGGCAGAGGATGACTTTCTAAGTAGCCAATTATTTTCAGAACTCGCTTGGACAATTACACTCAAAGAAACTGCTGTCAATACGCTCTGGGAACCACAGAAGCATCATGGTAAATAGATTACATTTCAACTAGTCCATATTTAGAAAAAAATGAGAATGATCAAGGCTACGGAAAGTATAGATGAAAGCTAAGTATAAATGAAAATGTGTATTATTATTGATATTATTACAGAATGAGAGATTGCATTGTCATTTTCTCATATTATTGAATGAATTATAATTTTCCCCCGGGTCCCTAGATCTTTTTAGTTGAGCAGTTTCTATTAATTTTGACTTTGAAATAATTTTCCATTGAAGTGTGCCTTTTAATCAGCACCCCTCTACCTTTGTTGATTTATCCTAGCCCAAGATCAGTGAACAGAGTTCTGACACACTGTTTGTGGTGTACGTACTTGCATCACTTTGAAGCATTGTTCACCCAGGAAGCTACGAATAAAACCTGGCAATGAATGTCATTCAGAATAAGGTTCCCTCATGGTGATGATTACTGTTCTCAATAAGGCCTATGCACAGCAATTATGATGCAAGATATACAGACGGTTTGAAGCTGATAGGGAAAAGCATCCAGGAAAAGAGCTATCTACTAATTTCAGGACTATTAGATGTGTAAACAAACCAGCGCTACATTTCTTCATCTATCTGTTCCCTTTGTGCCTATTTCCTCTCTGAGGGCCGACAATGAATTTTATGAGCTGTGTTTTGGAATGCACATGTTTGTGAAGATCATGCCAGGCTTGTGTCTTTTGTCATTCACATCTGCATCTTCTGATATGATGAAGAGTCAACAAGAAAGTAGATTTGAGTCTCTTCCTTTGACAAATTCAAGTTCACTTGGGGACACCATTTGAAAAATCCCAAACATTGCATACACACCAGAAAAGCCAAAACTGAGTTTTCTAACAGTAGCAATTGGACATTTTAAGTTATAAATGGAACGGCTGAAAATATTAACCAAGATTCAGAACTTAGCAATGGTATTGACCTTGACACCTGTCCTCATTGCCATGTTCTTTACTTGGGCAATTACTTTACCTGAGAACACCATCAAAATCCTCCATTTTAGATCTAGTAAGAAATTCTGTTAAATCATTGATCCATAAAAATTATAATATTAAAGACACAAAGGTGTGTGGGTATCTAATTGCAGTAATTGTGTTGAAAAATAATTCACATAAATCTCCTTTAGGGCCTTCATCAGGTGTGATGGATTTCATGTACTCACTTAAATGTGAAAGGATTTCAAAGCACTGCTCTACAAAGGATTATGAGCAATTATTGCATATCAAGAGAGAAAGGGTAAAAGAAAGCAATCTGAGAAGTTTATATTGTAGAAAGAAACTATTTTTGTAATTCTAGGATGGCAAAAACACTGACTAAAGTCCTTCTGACTCGGGAACTTTCTGTTTCATGCATGGCTTCCCACCCCCACCCCTTCAGACCAACAACAATTGGTTGGGAGCATTATTGTTTGTACAAGCAATATGCTGACAGACTCTAAATGTAACACAGCCCTCCTGAAAAATGAGGGAAGCATGTAATCATACAAAGAGGAAAATACCTAGTGATTTCCAATCTTCTGAAAATAGTAGTCTTCTATTGGGTTTATTTCATGATTATAAAAGCCTAATAGTCAGGATAGCTGAAAGCAAATGTGATTTATTAGGGTCTCTCACACAGGAGATAAACCCATAATGTGCAGACAAACAGTTTTAAAGGAATATGCTAAGAAGAAAATTGTCAACAGCTTGCTTACTCTGTAGCTCCGGAATGTGATGATTTGAGTCTCGGAAATACCAGAGTTGATGAATGGTAGAAGCAAAATTATAACTGTTCTTCCATGGTGAGATAAACTTTCAGTTCGGTGAAGAAAATATAGATTACTGAAACTGATTGCAAGCAATCAGTACTGTCTATTCTTCTTCCCTAACTGAGCAATGTTTGAATGTGTGCCTTTCAGGCAAATGCATTAATAACATTTAGCCACTAGGTATTTGTGGAAGAAATTGGAAATTATTTTTAATTTGTTGGTTTGGTGAAGCGATAATATATTGAGCCATAAGGGAGGGGGTAAAAAGATAACCCATTGGTATATGACTTCTATTTGCATATGTAAATCTATTAATGTGCACACCATTATGTTATTCTTACGTAAACTCCCACAAGAAGAAAAGGGTTAATACATAGGAAGATTTTTTTTAAAAAAATCTATGGCCATGTTGTGAAATATGAATTTAGCACATAACTCATTGGAGGCTCCAATGAGTTATGGGCCTCATTTACTGTACATTACGGGCATTTTCTCCATATTTCTTTTCAACAAGGCATACGGTTTAAATTAGTTTCATGTTGGGTTTTCTAGGATCTTTCACAGACTCCCTTCTGCAACAAACTCTAATATTCCTGCTCTTTTAATTCCACAGTAAGAGGCTATTAAACGCTGTTCTTTAATTACTGTGAGGCAGTTCCTCCGGAATATGCTCTGTAATAGCCACAAACAGACTAGGCATTAGACTCGGGCTTGCACAGTCAGGTGACACACTTAAAGAAGATGCTCATTATCTGTGGATAAAGGTGAGTGGACAGCATATTAGTGGTGGGGTCCATAGAGGTAGGGGCACTTTGGGATGAGGCTTTCAGCCCCACCTTCATTGGTCCAGAGAAGAAACTGATAAGCAACAACATCCTGAAGGGTTAAGAATATTAAAGGACCCCATTTCCCATAACTTAGCTCATAAATCATATTTTCAGGTACTTTACATGATTTATGAGAGGCTGGCTGTCTGCATGATCAGTAAGTTGCATTAAAATGGCAATTGGTACTTCCAAAACAGAGCCTGATGATAAGAATCCAAATCTCAGAGAAGGCAAATCTCTGCAGACCAGTCAGCCAAAGGCTACAGTAAGGTAAAAAGGTAACAACTACAATTTATTCTCAGCATTTAAAAGTAAGCTGGAAAATAAGAATATTAAGAGTGAAAAACATTGGACTGGAGTGAAAAACATTGGACTGTAACGGTGACATTTAGGCTTTTTTTGTTTAGTTGCTTTTATTTTTCCTGTGACCTTGATCAAGTCATTTGCTTTGTTTATTGTTTGTTTG
The DNA here is from genome assembly GCF_021556685.1 of Rattus norvegicus. Classification (NCBI taxonomy): domain Eukaryota; kingdom Metazoa; phylum Chordata; class Mammalia; order Rodentia; family Muridae; genus Rattus; species Rattus norvegicus. Next base: position 64,835,123 of record NC_141547.1, on the reverse strand, counting down.
GTAAAATAAAAGAGTTGATGCTTAACATCCCTACACAGATACATATGCACACACACATATTCCTCAAATCTTTTATTCCTATACATGACATGCATATAAATTGCATAGTCTCCAAAAAATTTACTGATAAATTTCTCAGTAGAAATGCATACTTAAATATTATGTGCATATATTCCAAATACACATATGTATATTATATGCCCTATGATAATTATGGTTAATTATTTAAAATTATATTTGCCTAAAGTGAAAGTTGTGAAAGAAGCTCTGGCAGATATATGCTTGCACATATAGGAAATATGAATGCATGCATTCAGAGGAAGACATACAAGAAATATATATCATGTAAAAATACCTCTATTGTAATGCATTTATAAGTAATTGGTCACTTTTCCAACCATCTGCTTTGAGTTTTGTTATTTATGTCCTGTTTTAAAATCATAAATGCAATGGCATAGCAGTATTACATTTATGAATGAGATTATAAAATGTAATCAAACACTCTCTTTAATATTGTACTGAATAAAGACAGCATGTAGACTGTTTAAGAAGTAAAAACTTATAGAGGAAATTACTTCTTGCCTTTGTTACTGAGGCAATGAAAGATCAAAAGAGAAGCTGATCAAGGGTGACTTGTCACTTTACATTAGTGAGAATAATTATCACTTGAAGGGAGAATGCAGATTCATAACTTTGTTGTTAGACCTGTGTTTAAATGGCTCACTTCTGTGTTTGAATTTGGTCATAGTGTCTGGTACGTGTGCGGAAGTTTTCTGAACACAGTCAAAATGCCCAGGTGTCCCAGTGATCTCTTTAAAGGGCCTGCTAGCCCATGAGGAACGCGTGAAGTTGATTTGCTTGAACATGTTAACTATATAACAGGCCCCCAGCTACTTGAGAAACAAGAGTATTATTTGATACCCTGAATCAGCTTATAGTGACTAAATTGGTAATTTTCATTATAAACAGAGATCTATATTTGGGTTTAGTCATGGAAAACAGTATGTTAACCTTGTGTTTCCTCAAAGACAGTGACCTAGTTTCTGTATTCCTTAGAAAAATGGCATTTTTCCCCCACAATCTCTTTTACAGCTACTTTAAGGATCGGCAGTCCTTCAGATCCGGCCATTCGGTTATCAGTTGCCTTTGTTTAACCCATAGCTGCTTCACTTATTGCTTCTCTGTGCAGGCCAGGATATGTTCCTAGACCAAGGATTTCCTTAGTCTTTGCCTCAGCATCACTACCTCAATGAACCTCTAAGAGGCAGATTTGTAAGTGATATTTAAGTTTATTATATGGAGTGAACACACACACACATATACAAGTATTTATAGTCTGCAACGTGTGTGTGTGTGTGTGTGTATTAAAACAGTAAATGTGTAATTCTAAATAGCCAGTGTTTATCTGAGTTGCAGAAGAAGGATAAGAGGGGGTGAAAGGCAATAAGTACTACATTGTGTCATTCAATTCTTGCACATATGTATTATTAGATTAAAAAATAAGAATGCATTTGATATTGCAAGTAAAATATTAAAATAGGTATAGATATATATTAAAAGATTTTGATCAACTAAGTCCTCTAGATGCCATGAAAATTGACCTTGTCTTTCACATATCCACACACATGTTTTATTATACATTTCATTTATGGGGGGAATGTAGTGCTACTTTTCTTTTGCAGGGCAAAGGAAAACTTATGCAAGAGTCAGTGCTCTTCTTTTACAGTGTGAGTCCTAGGGATTAAACTAAGGTTGAGCAGCCTGGCCACAGTCAACTTAATAGGTGGGGCCATTGCACAGGCCCCTCCTTTTATGATTACTGACTTGCAATTTAATATTAACTTCCTTTAGGGTCTCTGTGTTCAGAGTAGTAAGGCTGTAAACAAGTAAAGTTAAATTGATAAAAATAGTTTAGTGTTCCTAATATTAACAGACACCTGACTGTTGACAGGGTCATCTCTGCTTACACATGAGGCTATTCCTCTAATTCACGCAGCCATTTGACTCAAAGGAGTATCTGAGAATTGTTTTCTCACTCTTTAATTTTTTATTTCAGAGGCAAGTTGGATTTATTATAGTTTTATTTGTTTCAATTAATGACAAACAAAAAAATTGTAAATTCAAATCGCTAATAAATATCCTTTGTAACAGATATGTTTGTCAAATTTATTTTCTCATAGCCCTTACTATTTGTAGGTAAGGAACTTTAGACCTATGTTTCTATCTCTCCATCTTTCAGTGACATTTATAGGATGACATTTGGTCATATTATCTTGTGGACTCGTGTCATCTGAAATCCCAGGGTAGACTGGATTTGATGGCTAGACAGTGAGGTAGAATCCCTTGTTCATAGGACTGGGGTGTGTTCCAATGGAAATGTACTTCTTAGCATGGGCAAAGCTCAAATCTCAGCACTGCAGCAGGAGGAGTGTTTGTGTGGAACTGTTTCTGTAGCCGAATTGTTGGGTACTTAATAGTCATTTACATTACTTTTCTTTGTAAACTTTTTTCTTTTCTGATTAATTGTATATTTTGAGAGCTTTTTAAATAAGTGTTGTATCTATGTAATCTCCACATTTTCTTTCTCTAATATTTTTCTGTATCCACCCCCCAATTCAGGACTTTTTCTTTAATTATTATTGTTATAAGTGCTCAGTTTTCTTTGGAGGACACTGATCTCTTATATTCATTCACCCCCTGCCTTTACAGTCTTTTTACCCTGTTGTCTGCAGTGATCCCTAAAAGCCTTTGGAGGAGAAATTATAGTATAGATACATTTTAAGACTGAATATCCTGTCAAGCCTTATTTCCTTTACCTTAGTCAATTTGAATATCTTTGTGAATAACCAGCAAACCTAAGCTTATCTGATGAGGTTTGAGAGAAGCACTAATATATAGATAGAGAGTTATGTCATGAGAAGCCAGTGTAGTATTATGTATGAGATGTCATGAGAAGCCAGTGTAGTATTATGTATGTCCTCTTAGCAGAATAATAGCAGTGGTCTCCCTACGCCCAACTAGGGCCAGCCAGTGATCTGTTGAGACACAGTTTCTTAGCCCAGGAATGAAGTCAGGTATGAATTTTACCTTCTAGAAGAGGACTTACATATATTCAGAAAAGTTATTGGTTACTCTTACAACGGTCATTCCACTACTGTACCAGAGGGTACGCACCTTGGCGATCTGACCATTTTTATAGCTCTAGGAGTCACAGCTGATTAGTTTTCCAGTAACATACATAGAACCTTCTGGCACTGTGGGAACTAGTCAGATGATGAGGCATCCAGGTGATTATTCACTAGATTATACCATGTTCTGTGGCTCAAATGTATGGTTCCTTCATCAATATCATCTTATTGCTAAGATGATATGGTAACCAATAGCATCTGCAATAGACTGTAATGTCTGAGGGTCTGTGGAAATTCACTGGCCAATAACTCCAACATAGGAAAGTCATTCCTGGCACTAGATTGTTCATGTGTCTAGTAGGGGTGCTGTAGTTCCATTAAATAACTGCACTTTAACTCCTTTTAGATATGCACAGATACATATTTTAAGAAACGTCTGTGGTAAAAGGAAGATTTTCTTATGACTTTTGTGTAAAGATATATAGAGTTATTTATCCTTCTCCATAGTCCATCTGCTATCCTGCCTTATCAGCTCCATAACCTTTTCTGTTTCATAAATACCTTCTATTTTTTTATTTTCTGTTTTAGTTTTTATTGGATATTTTTAATTTACATTTCAAATGTTAGCCCCTTTCCCAGTTTCCTCTCCATAACCCCCTATCTCAACACCTCCCCCTTCTTCTATGAGGGTGTTGCCCCACCCAACCACCCACCCCTTCCCACCTCCCCACCCTGACATTCCCTACCCATAAATACCTTCTAAGGTGTATACTACTTCTTTGCCTTTCTTACATTTTTGCCTAATTGTTTCCTTTTAAAGTGTTTATTTAGAAATTTACTCTTTATGGTATATATATATATATATATATATATATATATATATATATATATTTCTAGGATTAAGTAGGATATAATTTATTGCTTTCACAGTTGATTAACCAACTTGATTTATCTACTTAATTGCAATCATATATCAAGTTTAATGCCTAGCACATGCGCATTAACACGGGCTTGTTTATAGACTACCTATAACTTCTCCTTGGCCTATTTCGCTCTTGCTAACTATCCCCAGGCTGTTTTTACTTCCACAGGTATTGAAGACACATTCTTATGTGTCAGTACTGGATTAGTTTTCTACCTAATAAGAGTCTTAGAAATTTGTCTACCTCTTCACCTCTACAAATGCATTCACTTTATGAGGATTTGAGAAAGTCTTAGAGAGACTGAGAAATATTCAATTAGAATTTTGCTTAGTGAGTTTTAAATATCTTTCTCTTTTTTTCATCTTTATTAACTTGAGTATTTCTTATTTACATTTCAAATGTTATCCCTTTCCCAGTTTCTGGGCCATCATCCCCCTAACCCCTCCCCCTCCCCTTCTATATGGCTGTTCCCCTTCCCATCCTCCCCCCATTACCACCCTCCCCCCCAACAATCATGTTCACTGGGGGTTCAGTCTTGGCAGGACCAAGGGCTTCCCCTTCCACTGGTGCTCTTACTAGGCTATACATTGCTACCTATGCCTTTCTATACAAAACTGTGACATTCCTTTGAGGGACATGGTGTGTGCCTGAAATCAGCCAAACTTTATGTTCTGAAATACTTAGTACTTGAATACATAGCAACAACTGAAGACAGTTTGGCTTGTGATACACGGGAATAAACAATGGCCATGTTCTTAACCTTATATATGCAAACTATTGGCATAGGGAAACCTACAACATTTACTTTTAGTAAGGTGGAAAAATAAAATTATGAGCACATTAAAAAAATAAATCAGGACACCCACGGATCCCGGCCCACAGCAGCTCTCTGCCCCCAGACCCTGTGAGAGAGAGACCCAACCGCCTGGTCAGGTGGGCACTCCTGAGGCTGCAGAGCTGAAGAGAACAACAACACTGCTCACCCCTGCCCACATCCCTGGCCCAAGAGGAAACTGTATAAGGCCTCTGGGCTCCCGTGGGGGAGGGCCCAGGAGCGGCAGGACCCCTGTGCCTGAGACACCTCCAGAACCTGAAGGAAACAGACCGGATAAACAGTTCTCTGCACCCAAATCCCGTGGAAGGGAGAGCTGAACCTTCAGAGAGGCAGACAAGCCTGGGAAACCAGAAGAGACTGCTCTCTGCACACACATCTCGGACGCCAGAGGAAAAAGCCAAAGACCATCTGGAACCCTGGTGCACTGAAGCTCCCGGAAACGGCAGCACAAGACTTCCTGGTTGCTGCCGCTGCAGAGAGCCCGTGGGCAGCACCCCACGAGCGAACTTGAGCCTCGGGACCACAGGTAAGACCAACTTTTCTGCTGCAAGAAAGCTGCCTGGTGAACACAAGACACAGGCCCACAGGAACAGCTGAAGACCTGTAGAGAGGAAAAACTACACGCCCGAAAGCAGAACACTCTGTCCCCATAACTGACTGAAAGAGAGGAAAACAGGTCTACAGCACTCCTGACACACAGGCTTATAGGACAGTCTAGCCACTGTCAGAAATAGCAGAACAAAGTAACACTAGAGATAATCTGATGGGGAGAGGCAAGCGCAGGAACCCAAGCAACAGAAACCAAGACTACATGGCACCATCGGAGCCCAATTCTCCCATCAAAACAAACATGGAATATCCAAAAACACCAGAAAAGCAAGATCTAGTTTCAAAATCATTTTTGATCATGATGCTCGAGGACTTCAAGAAAGACGTGGAGAACTCCCTTAGAGAACAAGTAGAAGCCTACAGAGAGGAATCGCAAAAATGCCTGAAAGAATCGCAAAAATCCCTGAAAGAATTCCAGGAAAACATAAATAAACAAGTAGAAGCCCATAGAGAGGAGACTCAAAAATCCCTGAAAGAATTCCAGGAAAACATAATCAAACAGTTGAAGGAATTAAAAATGGAAATAGAAGCAATCAAGAAAGAACACATGGAAACAACCCTGGATATAGAAAACCAAAAGAAGAGACAAGGAGCTGTAGATACAAGCTTCACCAACAGAATACAAGAGATGGAAGAGAGAATCTCAGGAACAGAAGATTCCATAGAAATCATTGACTCAACTGTCAAAGATAATGTAAAGCTGAAAAAGGTACTGGTCCAAAACATACAGGAAATCCAGGACTCAATGAGAAGATCAAACCTAAGGATAATAGGTATAGAAGAGAGTGAAGACTCTCAGCTCAAAGGACCAGTAAATATCTTCAACAAAATCATAGAAGAAAACTTCCCTAACCTAAAAAAAGAGATACCCATAGACATACAAGAAGCCTACAGAACTCCAAATAGATTGGACCAGAAAAGAAACACCTCCCGTCACATAATTGTCAAAACACCAAACGCACAAAATAAAGAAAGAATATTAAAAGCAGTAAGGGAAAAAGGTCAAGTAACATATAAAGGCAGACCTATCAGAATCACACCAGACTTCTCGCCAGAAACTATGAAGGCCAGAAGATCCTGGACTGATGTCATACAGACCCTAAGAGAACACAACTGCCAGCCCAGGTTACTGTATCCAGCAAAACTCTCAATTAACATTGATGGAGAAACCAAGATATTCCATGACAAAACCAAATTTACACAATATCTTTCTACAAATCCAGCACTACAAAGGATAATAAATGGTAAAGCCCAACATAAGGAGGCAAGCTATACCCTAGAAGAAGCAAGAAACTAATCGTCTTGGCAACAAAACAAAGAGAATGAAAGCACACAAACATAACCTCACATCCAAATATGAATATAACGGGAAGCAATAATCACTATTCCTTAATATCTCTCAATATCAATGGCCTCAACTCCCCAATAAAAAGACATAGATTAACAAACTGGATACGCAAGGAGGACCCTGCATTCTGCTGCCTACAGGAAACACACCTCAGAGACAAAGACAGATACTACCTCAGAGTGAAAGGCTGGAAAACAACTTTCCAAGCAAATGGTCAGAAGAAGCAAGCTGGAGTAGCCATTCTAATATCAAATAAAATCAATTTCCAACTAAAAGTCATCAAAAAAGATAAGGAAGGACACTTCATATTCATCAAAGGAAAAATCAACCAAGATGAACTCTCAATCCTAAATATCTATGCCCCAAATACAAGGGCACCTACGTACGTAAAAGAAACCTTACTAAAGCTCAAAACACACATTGCACCTCACACAATAATAGTGGGAGATTTCAAGACCCCACTCTCATCAATGGACAGATCATGGAAACAGAAATTAAACAGTGATGTCGACAGACTAAGAGAAGTCATGAGCCAAATGGACTTAACAGATATTTATAGAACATTCTATCCTAAAGCAAAAGGATATACCTTCTTCTCAGCTCCTCATGGTACTTCCTCCAAAATTGACCATATAATTTGTCAAAAAACGGGCCTCAACAGGTACAGAATGATAGAAATAATCCCATGCGTGCTATCGGACCACCACGGCCTAAAACTGGTCTTCAATAACAATAAGGGAAGAATGCCCACATATACTTGGAAATTGAACAATGCTCTACTCAATGATAACCTGGTCAAGGAAGAAATAAAGAAAGAAATTAAAAACTTTTTAGAATTTAATGAAAATGAAGATACAACATACCCAAACTTATGGGACACAATGAAAGCTGTGCTAAGAGGAAAACTCATAGCGCTGAGTGCCTTGCAGAAAGAAACAGGAAAGAGCATATGTCAGCAGCTTGACAGCACACCTAAAAGCTCTAGAACAATAAGAAGCAAATACACCCAGGAGGAGTAGAAGGCAGGAAATAATCAAACTCAGAGCTGAAATCAACCAAGTAGAAACAAAAAGGACCATAGAAAGAATCAACAGAACCAAAAGTTGGTTCTTTGAGAAAATCAACAAGATAGATAAACCCTTAGCCAGACTAATGAGAGGACACAGAGAGTGCGTCCAAATTAACAAAATCAGAAATGAAAAGGGAGACATAACTACAGATTCAGAGGAAATTCAAAAAATCATCAGATCTTACTATAAAAACCTATATTCAACAAAATTTGAAAATCTTCAGGAAATGGACAATTTCCTAGACAGATACCAGGTATCGAAGTTAAATCAGGAACGGATAAACCAGTTAAACAACCCCATAACTCCTAAGGAAATAGAAGCAGTCATTAAAGGTCTCCCAACCAAAAAGAGCCCAGGTCCAGACGGGTTTAGTGCAGAATTCTATCAAACCTTCATAGAAGACCTCATACCAATATTATCCAAACTATTCCACAAAATTGAAACAGATGGAGCCCTACCGAATTCCTTCTACGAAGCCACAATTACTCTTATACCTAAACCACACAAAGACACAACAAAGAAAGAGAACTTCAGACCAATTTCCCTTATGAATATCGACGCAAAAATACTCAATAAAATTCTGGCAAACCGAATTCAAGAGCACATCAAAACAATCATCCACCATGATCAAGTAGGCTTCATCCCAGGCATGCAGGGATGGTTTAATATACGGAAAACCATCAACGTGATCCATTATATAAACAAACTGAAAGAACAGAACCACATGATCATTTCATTAGATGCTGAGAAAGCATTTGACAAAATTCAACACCCCTTCATGATAAAAGTCCTGGAAAGAATAGGAATTCAAGGCCCATACCTAAATATAGTAAAAGCCATATACAGCAAACCAGTTGCTAACATTAAACTAAATGGAGAGAAACTTGAAGCAATCCCACTAAAATCAGGGACTAGACAAGGCTGCCCACTCTCTCCCTACTTATTCAATATAGTTCTTGAAGTTCTAGCCAGAGCAATCAGACAACAAAAGGAGATCAAGGGGATACAGATCGGAAAAGAAGAGGTCAAAATATCACTATTTGCAGATGACATGACAGTATATTTAAGTGATCCCAAAAGTTCCACCAGAGAACTACTAAAGCTGATAAACAACTTCAGCAAAGTGGCTGGGTATAAAATTAACTCAAATAAATCAGTTGCCTTCCTCTATACAAAAGAGAAACAAGCCAAGAAAGAAATTAGGGAAACGACACCCTTCATAATAGACCCAAATAATATAAAGTACCTCGGTGTGACTTTAACCAAGCAAGTAAAAGATCTGTACAATAAGAACTTCAAGACACTGAGGAAAGAAATTGAAGAAGACCTCAGAAGATGGAAAGATCTCCCATGCTCATGGATTGGCAGGATTAATATAGTAAAAATGGCCATTTTACCAAAAGCAATCTACAGATTCAATGCAATCCCCATCAAAATACCAATCCAATTCTTCAAAGAGTTAGACAGAACAATTTGCAAATTCATGTGGAATAACAAAAACCCAGGATAGCTAAAGCTATCCTCAACAATAAAAGGACTTCAGGGGGAATCACTATCCCTGAACTCAAGCAGTATTACAGAGCAATAGTGATAAAAACTGCATGGTATTGGTACAGAGACAGACAGATAGACCAATGGAATAGAATTGAAGACCCAGAAATGAACCCACACACCTATGGTCACTTGATTTTTGACAAAGGAGCCAAAACCATCCAATGGAAAAAAGATAGCATTTTCAGCAAATGGTGCTGGTTCAACTGGAGGGCAACATGTAGAAGAATGCAGATCGAACCATCCTTATCACCCTGTACAAAGCTTAAGTCCAAGTGGATCAAGGACCTCCACATCAAACCAGACACACTCAAACTAATAGAAGAAAAACTAGGGAAGCATCTGGAACACATAGGCACTGGAAAAAATTTCCTGAACAAAACACCAATGGCTTATGCTCTAAGATCAAGAATTGACAAATGGGATCTCATAAAACTGCAAAGCTTCTGTAAGGCAAAGGACACTGTGGTTAGGACAAAACGGCAACCAACAGATTGGGAAAAGATCTTTACCAATCCTACAACAGATAGAGGCCTTATATCCAAAATATACAAAGAACTCAAGAAGTTAGACCACAGGGAAACAAATAACCCTATTAAAAAATGGGGTTCAGAGCTAAACAAAGAATTCACAGCTGAGGAATGCCGAATGGCTGAGAAACACCTAAAGAAATGTTCAACATCTTTAGTCCTAAGGGAAATGCAAATCAAAACAACCCTGAGATTTCACCTCACACTAGTGAGAATGGCTAAGATCAAAAACTCAGGTGACAGCAGATGCTGGCGAGGATGTGGAGAAAGAGGAACACTCCTCCATTGTTGGTGGGATTGCAGACTGGTAAAACCATTCTGGAAATCAGTCTGGAGGTTCCTCAGAAAATTGGACATTGAACTGCCTGAGGATCCAGCTATACCTCTCTTGGGCATATACCCAAAAGATGCCTCAACATATAAAAGAGACACGTGCTCCACTATGTTCATCGCAGCCTTATTTATAATAGCCAGAAGCTGGAAAGAACCCAGATGCCCTTCAACAGAGGAATGGATACAGAAAATGTGGTACATCTACACAATGGAATATTACTCAGCTATCAAAAACAACGAGTTTATGAAATTCGTAGGCAAATGGTTGGAACTGGAAAATATCATCCTGAGTGAGCTAACCCAATCACAGAAAGACATACATGGTATGCACTCATTGATAAGTGGCTATTAGCCCAAATGCTTGAATTACCCTAGATCCCTAGAACAAACGAAACTCAAGACGGATGATCAAAATGTGAATGCTTCACTCCTTCTTTAAATGAGGAAAAAGAATACCCTTGGCAGGGAAGGGAGAGGCAAATATTAAAACAGAGACTGAAGGAACACCCATTCAGAGCCTGCCCCACATGTGGCCCATACATGTACAGCCACCCAATTAGACAAGATGGATGAAGCAAAGAAGTGCAGACCGACAGGAGCTGGATGTAGATCGCTCCTGAGAGACACAGCCAGAATACAGCAAATACAGTGGCGAATGCCAGCAGCAAACCACTGAACTGAGAATAGGTCCCCTGTTGAAGGAATCAGAGAAAGAACTGGAAGAGCTTGAAGGGGCTCAAGACACCAAAAGTACAACAATGCCAAGCAACCAGAGCTTCCAGGGACTAAGCCACTACCTAAATACTATACATGGACTGACCCTGGACTCTGACCCCATAGGTAGCAATGAATATCCTAGTAAGAGCACCAGTGGAAGGGGAAGCCCTGGTTCCTGCTAAGACTGAACCCCCAGTGAACTAGACTATGGGGGGAGGGCGGCAATGGGGGGAGGGTTGGGAGGGGAACACCCATAAGGAAGGGGCGGGGGGACGGGGATGTTTGCCCCGAAACCGGGAAAGGGAATAACACTTGAAATGTATATAAGAAATACTCAAGTTAATAAAAATAAATAAATAAATAAATCAGTTGTTTCTCTGAGTTACAGTTTCCTGGGTTCCAAATGAAATCACCACAAGGTTGTTTTTGTTTTGTGTGCAATGGTGAGGCACAGTTAAATTTTAATTTACATTTTAAAACCCATTAGTTCTCCAAACAAAAACAGTATGTGTCATTCTTGAATTTATTTGTTGACAACTCATGCTTTTATTGCATAATTAATTTAAAGTAAATGAAACAGTATGCATCACTTGTTAAATGGGAAAAGTAAAAATTTGTCTTTATATAACATGGATATTATTAACAATTATATTAGCATCGTTATAATGTATTTAATAATATATGAGTCACAAACGACTTTTATCTTAAGCCACTTATTATCCCCTTAGAAAATGATAAAATATAGAAAATAATCACAAAAGGCTCAAAAAGATATATATGAGGGATATACATTTTGAAAGAAAAGCAAGAGTCTTTTGCTTGCCAGGCCATGCTTCTAGATGTTTCTCTCCTATTCCCCAATTGTAATTAAGTGTCTAGTGTTCTTTTGTCTTGTTCCTGCCTCTCTTTTGCTTTTGTTCAAGATATCCTACCAAGGCCCAACTTCTTAAAAACTACAGAGGCCTGGAAAGATGCTAAGGAAGATGACATTCAAGACTCAGCTGTCAGTTAACACCCTGGCTATTTTTCTTCCTGACGGTGAAGCTATTGATCTAGACATAACAATAACTTTGGATAATTTGAATTCCTAGCTAGTGACTTAATTTGAGTAGCAATGTTAATATTTTATAAGGAAATCAGCATTTTTTCTTTTAAATACCTACTTTAAAAGCTTTATTGTAATGCCATGGATTTATGATATCTTGAGGCATAGATGCTTTTCATCTGAACACTGTTCACATTCTTGCACAAGTCAACTGGCTAATAGAATTCAGTATACAAAACTTTCTTTCTGAGGTATTTGTCATCACAATTGATGGGTAACAAATTTAAAAAAATATTCAGCGATATAACTGTCTGAAAACCCATCTGTAATTGTAAAGCCCTCCTAATTTATTAGGTCATAAAGAACTCTTGCCTTAAGACTTTTAAGCTTTGTTTAAATATTTTGATATGAATCTTTCAAATTCGTATTTTATATCTCTCAGAATTTAAGGGCCATCTCTAGAAAAATAATGGGGAAACCTACAGGGAGGTAGTCTAGAAATAATTCGGTGTATTAATTGCCATTACTCCATTATTTAATCTTTTATTTTCCCATGTATTCAAGCAGCTAGCAGTCTCTGCAATTATGAACCCTGGAGAAATTGCTGAGTCAACAAGACTTGAAAGCTGCACGATATCTTGGAATTTACCTCTAAATGATTCAACACTCAAACATGGTGGTGGAAAGACAGACAAAGAAGTGACAGAGAGTACTGATTTTTATCTGGAGAAAGATTCCTACTGCTGTGAGGCAGAGAAGACTTGAGGGTTCCATGGTGACACCTTAGTACCAGTTTTACAACATGGTATATGATTTGGAAGGTTTTAGATATTCAAGGGTCAAGTAAATACTTTTGTTGTTTTACACTCGTAAGTAGTGCAGAAATTCAAGAATAGTAGATTGAAAATGCCGAGATGGTCTTTATCCACAGCCACTGTAAGCTAATGGTTGAACCAACTCAAAATGCTCCCCAATGCAATTACCCTGAGACCTTAGCTTAACATGTGGATGGTCTTAAGAATAATTGAGGTTATTTTCACCAAAATATAGTGGGAAGTAATAGAAACCCATTGGTTATGTAGTTGAGGCGCTAGTATGTCTGTCAATGTCAATAGATCTAGTGTGTTCTTCCTTCATTCTCCTTACAAAATGTTTTCCCTGCAGTCTGAGATTCTGAGTTTTCTCCCTAGTTAGTTACACTTCTTTCCATGTAGCCATCATAGCATTTGAGAATATGTTTATCTATAGGATAATTTGAAGATGACATTCACTCCATACATTAAGTTTAAGGGTCCAACGCTCTAAATATTTCACCATCTTTGAGATTCTAGTAGGTATAAAAGGTATGTGAATTGCAGAGATCTGCTGTGCAGTCTAATGTTTCAAATTCATAAGCAATAGCAATACTTATGAATCTGTCAAGAAAAACTTTATGTTTAACTGCTTTACCAGACAAATGAAATTCAACAAAACCAAAACCAATAAGCTAACATATATAAGGAAATGTTGACAGAGGGAGGGCAGCTGAAGGAACGGACATGTTGATTATGAGTGCTGACTGGGTAGCTATTAGTGCCTGAGAATTATGTATATTCAAATTCATCACAATGTATATATCAATTATATGTAATTTCTATTGATACCTCAAGAAAAATGGAAAATTGTTTAAATGTAAATACAGAATTAAAGCAGGAATAAAAATACTGAGACTTAGGTTTACAGTAATAAAATATTACCATTTAAGAACTACCTTAAGCAATAAGGTAGATTTCATTATAATTGAGGACAGGGATGCAGGAGCATAGGTTGGAAAGGAAAAAAAACCTGGAGTTTTGTAGAAATGGTTTCTGTTTCTCTTACACGGCATGTCTGTTTTTTTTTCTACTCCTTTTCCCCTTTTAATCCCATTCCCTTCCCCTTTATTTCTTCCCTGTCTCTCTGTAGTCTTACTCCTAGTCCCATGTTATATGTGTTTGTCTGTTCTTGTGGTAGAGTTTGATCTTGCCTGTTTTCAGTGGAAGTAATACAGCATGCTAAGTAATTCCTGGACTCAAACTTGTAGCATATGGAATTTAGCAGGACAGATAGTGTTTTTAAAATCTAGTCCTTAAGAATAGTCTTCATGCTTTTCTTCCCAACTCTGTTCTGAATTCCCCATTCAAGTACACCATTAAGCAGCTCTCTGTCTTGATATGGCCCAAATCACCTGATTTTGCTGGAAATATATCCAATGCTTTCAAATCAGAATCACTATTATAGATACATGAAACCTTTGTAAGAAGATGTACCCAAAAAGCTCACATAAAAGAAACTTAATATAGTCAACATTTCATAGTTCATCATACAACAGCTTCCTTTTCAGTTTTTTTATGTGGTATGAATGACATTGTTTAACTTTTTCTTCTTTTTATAAATGAATCCCCTCATTTCCAAGTTCCTTTCTTTAAAACTAATTTTCTCCTTGAAATTTAACTTCGCAAAATTTACTCAATTATCCCAACATGGTGATGCTATTGTATGCTTGATGGAAATCTCTAACCACCTCACACCTCTTCCTTACAGCAATCTTCCAAATGCACAGGACGCTAATACAGCCCAATTTTCTAAAGCGCCACTTAATCTTATTCATTTACCCCAAATTTCATCCCTTTAATGACTTTAAGTGAATCTTGAGTTTTTTCTGCTCCTGACTCATTTGCATTTTTCTTGTTGCTGGCTGTTGAACAGCTGCTGTTTCCTCCTAAGAAGTGGGTGAGGGATGGTTTCCATGGTGATAGTGATGACTCTGCTCAATGTGGACATCTCTAGTATCCCACTGCATTTGTAGTTTTCAGCATCCATTCCATGTGGAGCTGCTTAAGCCATTTAATTGCCTTGTGTCAATGAACTATTTGAAATTAGAACTTCAAGTTTTTTTTAAATTGGTACTAGTTTGTGGTTTCCATTTTAACTGATGCCAACACACTTTTAATTACCATTGAGGCCTTACATGCTACAGAAAGCAAAAGAGTTGCTAAGTCTGTTACAAGCAGAGAGCCTTGCTAGGACTCTTGAGCCAAAGTGGGCATAAAACACATGCTTATTAGCTTGAGGCAATCTAAAGGAAACCTATTATTATAAAGATAACCTATCTATTATGTTGCTACTGGGGAAACAAAGAAAAGATTATAGTTAGTGTGGGCTACCTTTAGAAAGTTCATTAAAATCGCTTCTCGGCCTTTTGGCTAAGATCAAGTGTAGAAAGTTCATTAACTATATTTTGTTCCAACCATACCATGTCTTACAGAATGCCTTTTTCTTTAATTTTTATTAGTTTGCTAAGCATTTCATACAACACATTTTGACCGTATTCATCTCCCTGCACCAATTCATCCCCAAGTCATGCTCCTTCCCAACCCATCCAGATTTGTGTCATCATTGTTTTTTACTCCTTCAGGATGAGTCTGAGCTATCAAAAGACAAATTTGAAGTGATGTCTCTACTGGAGAGTGGTAGATTTGCCAGTGGCTTGGAGGAAACTGGCTCCTCTCCACTTATAAGCTAACAATTTCACAAAACTCTGGGACTTTAGTGGGATTATCTGCACAGCTTCTGTTTTCTTGTTGGCGTGCCTTCTAGTTTTGGTTTGCACAGGTTTTATATATGGTGTCACTTTGAATGTTGAGTACCTGTAGAATATGAAGTTAAAGAAAATCTTGCTTCACTTCAATGAGACAGCTGGCATTATGGAAATAGGCTGGGTAATCAAAAGGAAAATATTGGTTATATTGATCTGGAGAGATGGGTAATAGTTAAGGGCTCTGGCCACTCTTCCAGAAAACCCTCTGTAACAACAGTTCAAGGGATCTGATGCCTCTTCTGGCCTCTGTAGGCACAAGTCACCCATTTGATGTGCAGGTACACGTGAAGGCAAAACACACACACACACACACACACACACACACACACACATTTTTAAAAGAATAAGTTTTCAATTCCCATAGGTAGCAATGAATATCCTAGTAAGAGCACCAGTGGAAGGGGAAGCCCTGGGTCCTGCTAAGACTGAACCCCCAGTGAACTAGTCTATGGGGGGAGGGCGGCAATGGGGGTAGGGTTGGGAGGGGAACACCCATAAGGAAGGGGAGGGGGGAGGGGGATGTTTGCCCGGAAACCGGGAAAGGGAATAACACTCGAAATGTATATAAGAAATACTCAAGTTAATAAAAAAATAAATAAATAAAACGAAAAAAATTGAAATATAGAAAGAAAAAGTTAAAAACGTAAGTCCTCCTTCAGTTAAGTTATTCTTTATTCATTTAACTAATTAACTAATATTTACTAAAGAACTAGGGCTTACTTCATACTGCTATACACCTCAAACAAAAGTTAACGTATAACCTCTGCTCAGCATCTGATGATTACAAATACTAAATTAATAAAACAGTAGTAATTATTACTTTAATTCAGATCTAACATGTCCCTCAGGTGCTCATATACTATAGGCTTGTTCTCTGAGCTGCAGTATTATTTGGAGGTGTGAAATTCTTAAGAATTGGGGCTTCATCCTAAGAAGTCACATTGTTGGCAACATGCCCTTGAAGGGGATGCTAGGACTCTGACACCTTATTCTTCCTTTCTGCCATTTATCAGCCACAAGGTGATAAACTTCTTTTTGTCATGTGTTTTCATCATGACATTCTACTTCAACACACAACAAAAGACAATTGGCCAAGCAAACATAGAGAGAAGCCTTTACATCTTTTCAATTTACTATGATAGGCATTTTGTCACAGCAATAATAATAATATGCAAGCAGCGGAGAAAGAGGAATACTCCTCCATTTTTGGTGGGATTGCAAGCTGGTATAATCACACTGGCACTCAGTTTGGAGGTTCCTCAAAATATTGGACATAATACTTTCTGAGAATCCAGCTATACCACTCCTGGGCATATACCCAAAAGATTCTCCAACATATAACAAGGACACGTGCTCTACTGTGTTCACAGCAGCCTTATTTATAAGGGATATAAAAGGGATCCCTTATCTCATCCCCCTTCCCTTTCTTCTATGAGGGTGTTCCCACACACATCCACCCACCCCTTCCTGCCTCCCTGCCCTGATATTTCCTACACTGTGTGTGTGTGTCGGGGGCAGCGTTGGCAGGACCAAGGGCTTCGCCTCCCATTGCTGCCCAACAAGGCCATCCTCTGCTACATACACAGCTGGTGCCATGGGTCTGTCCATGTGTACTCTTTGAATGGTGGTTTAGTCCTTGGGAGCTCTGGTTGGTTGGTATTGTTATTCTTATGGGGCTGCAAACCTTTTCATATCCTTCAATCTTTTCTCTTACACCTCCAGTGGGGACCCCGTTCCCAGTTCAATGGTTGGCTGTGAGGATCTGCGCCTGTATTTGACACACTATTTTTAAATAACCAACACCAGTATATATAAATCAATACGAATATAATATATTTCATTTATGTTCAGGTTATATATAAAATATTTTACTAAAATAGCTATTCAATTTTGATATTAAGAAAATATTTAAGACACCAAAATGTACAAAATAAAAATTATTATTTTACCTAATTTTGCTTAAAGAGTCAACTCACTAATATAAGGTGTTGCCATTTATAAAGTCATTTCTCCAGAATCAGAACAATTATTTGCGCTAGACTGTACAGAAGAAAACCACATTTCGTTAGTGATTATGTTCTAAACATGTGGGCGAATAAGGAAGCAAGACAGAAATGCAGTTTGCCTAGTGAAAAAATAAAGTCGCAACATACTTAATTAAAAAGTTGGAAATAAGCTATTAGAACAGAGAATTCAAAGTTCAGTTTGGTTGGGGATGGGGTGGTTGTACCAGGACCATGAGATTTGTACAATACATACTGATATTTCACTGGAAAAAGTCAATTTAGAAAACTCAAGTCTGCCCATCCTTTTTCAGTTCCCCCAGTTGACATTTGAGCCATTATGTCCTAAGTGTCTGGATGCACGCCTGCACTCCCCACTCATTTGGCCCAAGAATAGACGTAGCCTAATGTTGCTATTGGTCTCTTTGGGTACACTAATAGTTTAATTGTATTTTAAATTGATTTTTAATGCTTAGAGTCTCCCTAAGTGGATCTTTAAAATCTAGAAAATAAATACAGGTCTACATTATCACAGTGAAGCTGTCCCCTTTATAACACCACTGTGTCCAAAGGGTGATAAGAAGTCTAATTATTTAATGTTTGTAAAGTGCTTTAAAAACATTAACTACAGACCAAAAGAAACAAACAATGCCCATTTTTAATCACATCACCTCACTTTGAATATCATGCCATATATAATTTGACATGGGTTTGTTCTTTAAGGATTTGTTCAAATAATTACAATTGATGTCTGGCAAACTGCTCACAGTTTCTTTACAGTGTAGAGTTTTTTGACATTATAAATAATTTTAAAACCAATTTGAAGTTCACAATAACACTGTGAAATGGAAAGCCAGATTGGCAATATTAATTTGTTGATTTATAGGAAATTAACATTCAAGACAGAAAGGATGAGTTGTGAAACACACAACGCCCAAACGAATGGGTTTATTACTACCCCTCAATAAAGCATCATTAGAAGTTACATATGTTTTGCATCAGATCGGTTTGATTGTTTATAATATTTGAACATTATCCAAAATAGTCTTTTAATGAGTGACTCTTCAGCTAAAGTATATCAAGCGAGGGCCATATCTTTTGTGCATCAATAAGTCAATTCAAAACTATTTATATATCCTTGAAAGAGGTCTGTTTTATGGGCCATGTTATGGGAACTCCAATTCAAAATGATCTAGGCAGAAAGCAGTATTTTAAAACCATTCATGTTCATTCTAACAGCTGGATAGTTCCTTTTTGGTATTTGTTGGACATATGAAGTGAAGGGTTGCTGTTAGTATGCTCCGTTTCCTTCTCTTGGGTCACCCTTCTTTCGTATTTGGACTGTGCTGCTTGACTATGTCCGAAAGTTGTAACAACTAATCTCAAATTTGGGGCTTTCAGCATCCCCTTAACTTCCCATCACCAAAGAAGAGCTTCATGTTTTGGTGACTCTATGGGGTCTGATGTGGGTCCTGCGATTTTCCATTAGGCAATCTGTGTCCAAAGAGGAGAATGATGTCACTGGGAAGGAATGGGTTCTGTGATGATCTAGGTGCACGATGCTGTGGGCTGTCTTCTTATGGTGTAAGTGGAATCATTAAATATTGCCATGATCACAGCTACTCTAGATCTTATTGCATGGCATATAAGCAACTGGGTTAGTAAAATGTTGACTTAAAATGAATATAATATAAATTATTTGCATATTCATATAATTGAAGATATTTAGAAATCTGAAAGTCTTGAGTTTCATCATTCACTTTTATTTTCATTTTTCCCAAAATTATTTCTTTTTCTTATTTTAATTTATTATTCACTACTTTATTTATTTAAATTTCAAATGTTATTCCCTTCCCAGTTTCCCCTCCACAAACACCCATTCTCTCCTCCCATTTACCTGCCTCTATGAGGGTGCTCCCCTACCCAACCACCCATTCCTAACTCACCGCCCTAGCATTTTCTTACCCTGGGTTATTGAACCTCCAGAAGACCAAGGAGCTCTCCTCCCACTGATGCCAGATAAGGCAATCCTCTGCTACATATGCAGCTAGAGCCATGGGTCCCTCCATGCATACTCTTTTGTTGGTGGTTGAGGTCCTGAGAGCTTTGGGGGCTCTGGTTGGTTAATATTGTAGTTCTTCCTGTGGGGTTGCAAACCCCTTCAGTTCCTTCAGTCTTTGCCCTAACATCACCATTGGGACCCTGGCGCACAGTCTGATAATTAGCTGCAAGCATCCTCATCTATATCAGTAAGGCTCTGGCAGAGCCTCTCAGGGAACAGAAGGAAAAAAAAGCTCATTTCACATTACAAGTCCAGGTTATACTCTGTAGATGGAAAAAACAAGATGCTCCATGATAAAGCCAAATTTAAGAAATATTTATCTACAAATCCACCACTACATTCAGAAAGTGCTAGAAGGAAAACTCCAGGCACGAAAATAAAGAGAATAACTAATCTCAGCCCAGCAAATTCAAAAGAAGGTAAACACACACAACCATCACTACCACCACCACCACCACTAACAACAACAGCAGCAACAACAACTTTCCACCCCTAAGGATAAAAATAACAGCAAGCAACAGGAAAATAACAGGAATCAACAAACATTGGTCATTGGTAGATTTCTCAATGGTTTTAATTGAAATAAAATTGTCTTTCCTATTGCCTTGCCTCCCTCCAACTCCTCCAAGTTACTCCCTTGAACTACTCCCATGTCCCCACCTGAAAGTGTTAGCTTCTTTTTCTTTATGAAGATTGCATATATATATGCAATCAAACACACACACACACACACAAACCCCTTGCTGAAACCATTGTTTGTGTTTCAGGAATGACTACTCTCCACCGAACAACCCTCCCTGGGAGAAGTTCCCTGGCAGCCATGAGTTGACTGTAGTTCTTTGTGTAATCTTGAGACTTTAAGAAATCTTCCGTTCTATGTTAACATATCTATTGTTACTGCCATTATTTCAATCCTGTTTATACAGCCATTTATAGGAGGGAGTGTTTTATAGCAGACAGCTCTTTTATTTACAATGTACATTAGTGAAGAGACCTCAAATTTTCATATTTTTCATTTTAGCAGACTTAATGTATAAAAATAAATAGCCTAACATCAAAACTTATTGGAATCCAATGAAAATATATTATAAAATAAGTCACTTTTTGCTGTGGCTGTAGTTCTTATTTTACTGGCTTTCCTTTTTTTCCTACTCTTTTTACTTTGGATATGTTTTCAATATTTTAAATTATTATGTAATTAATTTTCAAAATAAGATGCAAAGTAATGGATTTCAATGTAATGTTTATATTCATATATAAGCGCTATATATGTATATATGCCAGAATATATATATATATATATGTATATATATATGTATATATATATATATATATATATATATATATAAAACACTATAGTATCATGTACATATATAGAGACAATGAGAAGGGACCACTGTAGAGTCCTATAAAAACAAGAGGCTAAGGAGCCCACAGAGTCTGTGGCTTCCTTTAAACATGGCGACTGAACCACAGCTTAGCAAACAAGATGGAGAGTGGGAGGGCCCAACGTCTCTGTATAGCCTCTGCTTGGATCTCCTGATGACAACTGGCAAAACCCAACCAGACTCTAGAAGGCTGGAGACAGAGTATAATGATTGGCTCTATTGAAGGGAGTTTCCGCTTTCTGTAGCAGAGCAGGAAAGGATGGAAAGGCATCTCCAGAGAAGAAGGAAGCATGCCCCTGCCAAGCCCTCCTTATCTCCGCAGATTTCACCTTGTTAGAGACATTAGGTGCCTTAGTATTTCATGTAGTTCCTACTTTATCAGAGTTCAGCAATTTCTGAAACAATGTGAAATGTGGGCTAGTGTGAAATGTTGCTAACTTACAAACTTGACCTGTTTGTGTGTGTTCTGTACATAAGACTTCCAGGGTACTCTCAGCAGCCTTTCGTGGTGGGGAATATGCCATCTTGGATGAGGAGGAATGGCTTCTACAAACAATGCAGCAGTGCAATGTCGTTTTTTTCTACCGCCATATTTTTTAGTTGTGCTTTAACTTGAGTATTTCAAATAAGGATTTAATTTAGGTTTAATGAGGGAGTTATTATATGATAATTAAATATAAACTGATTATTATGAATATCTATTGGGGCATAACAACCTTTTTATTAAGATGAATATCTCTTAGCTAGTTGAGTCTCTGTAAATAGGCAACTAATAATTAGTCTTAAGCTAACATTCAATGGAAAGAATGCATGTAAATACAGGGCCTCAAATATAATGTGGTGGTTAGCTATTAAGTATCAATAGATTATTGAGGATATGGTTATTGAGTTTGGAGTCATACATCTTAATAAACATATAGCTGTACCGAAATAAGCCTCCATATGTCAGCTAGTATTTAATTATCAAAGTATTTATAGCATGATATTTTCATTTGCCTATTTATAATCAAGTAAATAATATAATAACTCTTTTATTAAATCTAATTTAAATCCTTGCCAGATGCATTTAAAGAGGAGCAGAAGTACAGTGCCTAAGTGGTATTTAATGTTTAATTTACTATGCAATTTTAGACTTTACTAATATGTTAAAAATTAACACACGTATACATTTGTATATTTAGGGTTAAGAATATTTAGGGAATATGGGACATATTGATTCTTTAATTTTTATTTTGGTACATGAGAATGAAGCACAGAAATTGGATAAGAGTAAAATATGTTACTATGATTGTCTACATTTATTATTCCTATTGAGATCTGAGCAATGTGAACGGCTGGCAAGGTGGTTATTGAAGCATGGGAAGTGTCCACAGAGCTTCTGAATGAAGAGACTGGGATGCCAAGTCTCATTTACAGGCAAAGAAGCCAAGGGTTTATTTTATTGTATGTTCATAAAAATAACTCCTGATCATTATTTCATGAATGAGTCGGCAGTTATTTTGAATAGTTAAAGATGAAGTATTATTTCTTCTGGAAAAAAAGGAAGCCTTTTTCTTTTAAATATTAATGAAATACAATAACAAAGTTCCTTTCTCACACTAAGCTGTTGATAATCCAAAGAGGGCATCAATATCCAAAGAGAGTCATCTCTCAGGGGAGTCAGCTTTATTTACACCTCATCCTTGCTCCTGGTTAATGACTTATTTAAGGTAGTAGTTCATTCCATTTTCTGTTGGAAGTAGTTTTGAGTCTTCAGAGATTTGTTTCAGTTGCATCATGAGTAAGTAATTCTGTGCGGAACTTGATTGCATGCCCTGTTCTGTACATATGTGTGTATATTGTCAAGGAATCTAAGGGAAGTTACTACTCAAGGAAGGGCCAAATGATGAACCAGAACCCCACACTTTATGGATTGCTACTGAGCCCCTTCCAACCCAAGCTCTGGCTTCTTACGTTGCTTTAAGTGAAAGAAACATGAATGCTGAGGGATGATATTGTTGATAATGTTAGTTTTCACCCAAGAAGTACTATGTAGACAAGTTGTTCACCAGGAAGTATTCTAATGGATTAGACATGGATTCTATTATGCAACAACTGGTCTTTTAAAATAGAATATATGGATATATCATATTTCTCTTAGTTATGTTCATGACTAGTATGATCATTGACAAATCATTGACTATGTCAACACTCCACCCAAATAATTTTGTATAGAAAAGGCACAGAAAGAAGGAGAATAGATTAGGAAAAGCTGTGAACTGAAAATCTGAAGTCTTAATTTCCTGTCCTATTTCTACATCTAATTGGAACCATTCACCACATTATTCATGTTTGAAGTAAGCCTAGGCCTTAGCACCTGGAAATCCCTTCTAGCTCCAGACCTTTATACCTATTGAATTTAAGGGTTGATCATATTTATTGCTAGAACTTGAAATTTAACATGCAATATATTTAATGTTAGTCTAAAAATGTTAGACTGACAATGTATTATTATTCTGATAGAAACTTAGAATATTCTTTACGCATGTCTTGAAAAGGAAGTATAGATAATAATGTTTGAAGCTGCATAGTGACTATCTCAGAAGGGTTTAATTAGTTTCTACTTCATGAATACCAGAGGAAATTATTAGTAATAAAAAGGATCGGTATTTTGAAGGAAATAGATATGCACAGGGATATTATTCTTCTTTATTGATGCCATGTTTCTCTGTAAGATATACTGGTTATGTAATTAAAGCTTCAGCTCCTGAAGAAAGAAGGATTTTAAATCTTTGGTCCATCATTTTAAGTATTACATTTTCTATATCAGTTTTAATATTAAGTTGTCTCTGCTAATGATTTTGTGAATGAGATTATTTAAGTGACAGTGAACAAAGGTGCTTCCCTATGAATGGAAATCACTGGACAAAGTTGCACAGTTTTGTACTGGCTTCCTGTGTAGAAAGATGAGCCAGACTGTCCATACTTCCCCACACTGGAAGTATAACTTTGAAACTACAAACGTTTGAGTGTTTGTTCTAGTTGGCCATCATGGTGACAAAATAGCTGAGGTAAGCAATTTATGACAAGGAAGACTAACTGTGATTCACTATTTTATCTTTTGACTCTATGCTTCTGATCACGCAGTACATCATGGCTAGGAACATGCAGATAAGACCACTTCTCATCTCACGGTAGCCAAGAAGCATAGACAGAGACAGAAATGGCCGAAGACCTCATATTCACTTCAAGGCCATATACACATTGACCAAACCCCCTTCTACTAGGCCCTACCTCTTAGCCCTACCTACTACCTCTAAGTAATGTCATAAGCTGGTGGTCTTTCCCATATTAGCCTTTGGAGGACATCAAGTCACAACATCACAAATTGAGAAGGGAACAGTGGGGATAGAGGAGGTCTAACTAAGACACAGGAAGCAAGCTGGAATCCAAGTTCCTTACACAAAGTTCAGTTTTCATGTTTGTCTTTCCTGTTCTAGTTCTGCTGAATAACTCCTTCAAGATATTCTCTGCATACACATACTTTGAGTTATGATCTCATCTACTCCTAAACAAATAACACCATTAATATCATACCTTATTCAGAAGTCAGGTGAGATAACCTATAGATGGAGTTGATTTTGCCATTTGTATCCTACTTAATAACACAATACTTTAAGTTGTGATGACCATTGCCAGAGTCATTGCTCAAAGAAACCTAGGATGTAATAATCCTTTCAAAACATACTGTACAGAAATATGATGTTTCTGTATCAGATACTGTATTACTTATAAAAAAGTATTTATGTTAACCTACTGTTGGCAACAAATGAATTGCTTGGCTTGGGTCTTTTGTAATTCTCGTGGTTAAAGATACATTCAATATTCATACTCTTATTTTGCTGTGAGAACATTTATTTTTTGTTTTGTTTTTGTGGGAACATTTAATTTAATTTATTTTTATGATAACTGCTCAAATAATCTTGGAAGTAAAACATGAAAATAGGTATAAAACAGCCCTCCCATTCAACTCCCAAATAAAAGAGGACGTTGCCTCTCCTTAGAGGTCAGCTCACTTCAGGTACAAAGCTCCATTTGATCTTGGCTACTCATTTTGCCTGTATCCCAAATATGTGATATTAAATGACTTGATCAAACAGCTTGTCTGGCACAAAGCAGATAAACCTCCCTCTAAGTGCTGACGACAAACCTACTTTGAAAACACATTCAGAAATCAACTTACAAGATCAAGGTTATTCCAATATAGCTTGAGTATAGAAAAGAGATAAAGAGAAGCTTGAGAAGGGGAGACAAGACAGCTCTTGGAGTGATTGAGAAGAAAATTAAAATACCTAGAATAAAGTGTGCTGTCTTGTGTTCTTGGGCTTTGCTTTTTTCTTTTCTTTTTTCTTTTCTTTTGTCTGTTCCAGGAGCCTTTTCTTAAAACTATTGCATAAACATTTCCTTAATGAAGATACATGGGGGGGGGGGCGTGCTCGCACATGCGCATGTGTGTGCTATTTTGTTGTCCAGTTCTTTTTCCCCTAGCTTTTGCATTTGTCCTGAGGCTATCAATTATTCTACACTTGCTTTTCTTGTCTAGAGTGAGAACACATCCTGATTAACCTCTCCTAACCCATTCAGGGCTTTAATCTTCTCTGTGTTAGTATGATTTAGTTTTTGTGTCTGTCCATGTGGACTACCGACTCATTCCTTCACTCTCTCTAAGCCAGCCTTTCCACTTTACATCTATCTATAAATCATCCACATGCAAGGTTGAGAAGAGATTCATAAGTTCTTAATGCAATAACTCACAAAGTGTACTGCCATCAGATATCTGAGTTTCAAGGGAATAACAAACAAGTTAACCTCATTTTAACATGGAACAAGATAAATGCAGATTTAATCATGACTTAAAACCTTCATTTAACTGTCACCTTCACCATTGTTTTTAAGGCAGTTCAATGGTCATTTGAGCTTAAAAAATAATGGAGCATATTTTGTTCATATCAACATTTGAAAATTGTTTTAATGCATGTTATTTCTTTATTCTCCAAGTACAAATAAAGTTAGCCTTAGGTTTCATTCCTTAGAGTTTTCTTTTTTAATACATTTAGAAGTGGTCTGAAGAGCTTGAAGGGGCTCGAGACCCCATATGTACAACAATGCCAAGCAACCAGAGCTTCCAGGGACTAAGCCACTACCTAAAGACTATACATGGACTGACCCTGGACTCTGACCTCATAGGTAGCATTGAATATCTTAGTAAGAGCACCAGTGGAAGGGGAAGCCCTGGGTCCTGCTAAGACTGAACCCCCAGTGAACTAGATTGTTAGGGGGAGGGCGGCAATGGGGGGAGGATGGGGAGGGGAACACCCATAAAAAAGGGGAAGCGGAGGGGGATGTTTGCCTGGAAACCAGGAAAGGGAATAACACTCGAAATGTATATAAGAAATACTCAAGTTAATAAAAAAAAAAAAAGAAGAAGTGGTCTGAGTTCCACAGATTAAGATAGAGTGAATAGCACCATTTAAATGCTCCATAGGTAGTACGTCACAGAATTCATCTATTTGTGTAGGTAGACCCAGGTTTAGATAACCTTTACAAGGAAGCCACACCTTCCCATTTCTGCACGCTATTTCCCAGTAAAGGTCATGTCAGGCCGTTATCTTCTATATAGTCTTCACTCCAGCATCAGCTGTCAAGTCAACTGTATCTACTTTATTGTTAATGTCGTTGTTTATTTACTGATCTACTATTTTGCAGCTCAGGGCCTTGAGATTTTTAATGAGTTGGTTCTAGGTTGTTTTCAAGAGCTAAGACTGTGTAACCCAGGCTGGCCTTAGACTTGCTTTGTACGTCAGGGTGCCTTTGAACTAGGATTCTCCTGCTTCAGCCTTCCTGTCTTTAAGAATTGGACTCACAAGAATATCCCACCATGCCTGGGAAGTTTTTCACTTTTCATTTGCTCAGTTATTTGAATGTTAACTTTGGCATACATATTCCCACTATATTGTCCATGGCCAGAAAACAAATCCAAAGTAACATTTTTTTTTCTTTTTTAGACCTTCATTTTCTCAAATCCTAAATTTTATGTTTAGATAAATAATCTCTGCTGCTTAGGTTACACTATTTTTATTGCTCAGTTCATAGAAATCTAGAGCTTCAATGTAATCCTAGTACAATGACTGAAGGGGAATCCTTGGGATAAAAAAAATATATGTACTTGATCTTTGTCCTTCATCCATTTAAAGAGAAGTCTCTGTGGTCACCTGTCATTGAAATTGTGCTTTATGCCTCCAATGTTGACCTTGTGGTCCTAACACAATAATAGTCTTGGCCCTTGCTCAAATTCCACTCTGCACTGCCAAAGCATAGGAAATCTTTCCAGGCAGAACTATGTGGTGGTTGGCTTCTCCAAAGAAGGAAAACTGGACAAAGTATGGATGCTGAAAAGCTTTTTTCCATCACAGATTCCATGAATTCAAGATTGGTAAGAAGAGGGTCTTGGAATTCAGCTTTTTACAAATGACATTTCATGG
Organism: Rattus norvegicus; assembly: GCF_021556685.1. Taxonomy (NCBI): domain Eukaryota; kingdom Metazoa; phylum Chordata; class Mammalia; order Rodentia; family Muridae; genus Rattus; species Rattus norvegicus. Next base: position 64,807,441 of record NC_141547.1, on the reverse strand, counting down.
TTGAGCTGTATTAAGGAACCATTGATCATTCAATTTTCTGCCTGATGGGCCACTCCTACAGATCCCAGGCAATGAAAATAGAATTTTTCCATGTGATAAAATGGGGGAAAAAGGTTCAAATTGTGCCAAAGAACCGCATTTTTTCCTTGAGGAAGTAGGATAAGAATATATATCAGATAAACTTCAAGCAAGACATCTGAGGAAATGAACCAAAACCCAACCTATTAGAGGGTAGGGACACCTTCCATTTTTCAAAGATAAAATTCAAAATCCCCAGTGACTTCTTTGCTTCGTTTCATTTGTCCATTTGTTATCTAACAATTATTGATTGAGAGCCTACTACTGACCAGGCACTATGGTGAGCTTGAGGAACGAGAGCTGGCCAAATGCCTAACACAGTTGACTTTTCAGTGAGCATGAAACCAAGCCATGAACAAACTCAAAGTGATAAGATCATCATGTAGGAGAAAGAAGGAAGCCAGAGAGGGAAGGCTAGATGGATGTTGTTTCATCAAGAAAGATGGGAGAAGCTTTTCTTGAAAGTTGGCATTGGAACAGAGACCTGAAAGAAGCATTGGAGAGAGACCAGTAGGAAAGAGATAAAAGACAGAAAAGCTGTGACAGGTCATGTGACTCTGACCAGAGGCTTTATTTACAACGCGGAAGCTGTTTATTCTTCAGGAGGTTCCAAGTTCAACTGTGAAGTAGGAAATATGACCCTGCCTGGCTTCTTTAAGTGAAATGCTGTACGTGCTCACTTAGATAATGTAGCTGGGAAGCTTTTGAAAGCATTTTTGAAAGGGAAACTTTCAAACATTAGCACACCAACGCTGATCCTATTCACCATGACCCTCAATAAAAAGCACAAACTGTAGAAATGCCAATATGGATATGTGCTCTCTCTTGAACACTTTTCTCTGTTAAGGTGGGATGGTGCTAACCCATTTGTCAGGCCACAGTTTTCATCTCTGAAGATTGAAGTGACTTGTCCAAGGTCACTTGACTTGTTAGGATTGTAAAAGGCCAGACAATTCTTGCTTTTGCTTTCTAAGACAGTGTTTCTCTCTACCTGTAATGTTTTGGTGTCGTCTTATTCAGTCACTTGTCTCTAAAAATCTGTCTAACATGTTCCAAACATTAAACTCTGGTGAAGGAAACATACTTCCGTGTCCACAGCACTGACCAACCTCAGAGGAGGAGATGAAGAGCCTTTGGTGCTATTGTTAAGATCATAAATATCTCTCCTGCCAAATTAGCTTTGGGGCTGCAATCCTTGACTCCAAAAAATGGCTTCTGCGTTTGGGCCTTCCATCACTGCTAAGTGACATACATCATCATCTGATATGGATTGGCCAACATAAAAAAGCTCCTCTGTGCACAAATATTGAGACATTTTATTGAGAAATGGAGCTTGAGAAATTGCCCAATGTCGTCCTTCCTCCAGTACCTCCCCAAGGAATGGATATGCATGGCTAGATCTGACACTGCTATAGTTTAGGAAAACCCCACTGGCCTGAAGCTAGAAATGACTGCCTAATTTCCAGGGGTTTGAAGCTGCCACTGAAGTCCCTGCAGAGCAAAGTCCTGGAGGGCAGGTATCACATTGGTTTATCCTGCGTAAAGCTTTGTTGTACAAATCACACAGAAAGGGTAACATAATAACAGCAGGCTCTTTGTGCAAGAACTGGTCAATTTGGAAAGCTGTCTTAACTAGCTAGAGCCACTGTGGGCACTTTGAGTAAATTATTGTCTCACTGGGAGAAGCTGGCTCATTAGGCTGCTGCATATAGAGCAAGGATGGCTTTATATTACCATTCCCAGGAATGTTTGATAGATATTAATAGAGTCTATTAAAGACTGGAGGCAGAAAGACTGTCTACTAGAAACTCGGCCCTCTATTTTATTTCTACTGGCTAGTATTTCAGTCAGTCAACTTACAGGGACACATATACTCATATGAATGCCTACTATGTGGCAGTTGCTCTTATTTACTCACTGAATCCTTAGCGTATTGATAATCTCTACTTTATAAATTATGGCACTGGTGCTTTCTTTACTAATCAGAGCTCACCAGAGAAAGAGGTACAATAGGAGGAACATCAACTAATCTATCCATCCATCAACCACAAGAAATCAGCTTACGGGGTAAGGGATTTAGCTCAGTGGTAGAGCGTTTGCCTAGCAAGTGCAAGACCCTCGGTTCGGTCCCCAGCTCTGAAAAAAAGAAAAAAGAAGAAGAAAAAGAAAAGGAAAAGAAGAAAAAAAAGAAAAAGAAAAAAAAGAAATCAGCTTACACCACAGTGAGGGCTGACAAGCCAAAGACCTTCAGTATCAAGACACTAAAGATCCCATGGTACAATGCATGCCAAGTCAAAAGGCCCGATAACAAGGAAATTCAAGGGTTTAAGTATGAATTTATAAAGTTGGCAAACTCTTGAGACCTATTAAGTTTATATTTTCGACTGACTCTGAAAGCCAAAAAGAGACTAGCACCTCAGCTTAGCAACTGGATTGGGAGAGTTTCTGGTTATTCTCTTTTTTTTTTTCCATTTTTAATGGATATTTTATTTAGTTACAATTCAAATGTTACCCTGTTCACAGTTTCCCCTCTGCAAACCCCTATTCTATTTTCCTCCCCCTGCTTCTATGAGGGTGTTCCCTCACCCACCTACCCACTCCCATCTTACCAGCCTGGAATTGCCATACTCTGGGGCATTGAGCCTTCATAGGACAAAGGGCCTCTCCTCCCATTGGTGCCCAGCAAGGCCATCATTTGCTACATATGCACCTGGAGTCATGGGTTCCCCCATGTGTACTCTTTGATAGTAATTTAGTCCCTGTGAACTCTGGGGGTTCTGTTTGGTTGATATTGTTGTTCTTATGAGGTTGCAAATCCCTTCAGTTCCTTTAGTCCTTTCTCTAACTCCTCCATTGGGGTCCCCATGCTCAGCCTAGTGGTTGGCTGTGAGCATCTGTATTTGTTAGGTTCTGGCAGAGCCTCTCAGTAAACAGCTATATCAGGCTCCTGTCAACAAGCACTTCTTGACATCCACAATAGTGTCTGGGTTTGGTGTGTGTATATGAGATGCCCCAGGTCACGGCAGTCTCTGGATGGCATTTCCTTCAGTGTCTGCTCCACACTTTGTCCCCATATTTTCTTTAGACAGGAGCAATTCTGGGTTAAAAGGTTGGAGATGAGTGTGTAACCCTATCCCCCAACTGGAGGCCTTGCCTAACCTCTAGATATGATTTCTACTGGTTCTCTCTCCCCATTCCTTGGGAGTTTCAGCTAATCTAATCCCTGTTGGGTCCTGGGAGCCTCTTGCTTTCCTGGCATCTGGGACTTTCTGGTGGCCACACCCAGTTCCCTATCCCCCATGGCTACACACCTCTGTTCAAATTCCTGATCTTGTATTCTCCCATACCTGATCCTGCCCCCTGCTTCCCTCCCACTCCTCTCTTCCTCAAAAGTGCTACCCACCCTCTACCTCCTGTTAGTATTTTGTTCCCTCTTCTAAAAAGGACTGAAGCCTCCACATTTTGGTCTTCTTTCTTCTAGAGCTTCATATTGTCTGTTAATTGTATCGTGGATATTCTGAGGTTTTGGGCTAATATCCACTTATCAGTTAGTATGTAGCATGTGTGTTCTTTTGTGACTGGTTTATCTCACTCAGAGTGATATTTTCTAGTTATGTCCATTTGCCTAAGGATTTCATGAAGTCATTGTTTTTAATAGCTGAGTAGTACTCCACTGTGTAAATGTTCCACATTTTCTGTTTACATTCCTTTGTTGAGGGACATCTGGGTAGTTTCCAGCTTCTGGATATAATAAATAAGGATTCTATGAACATAGTGGGACTTGTATCCTTGTTACATGTTGGAACATCTTTTGGGTATATGTCCAGGAGTGGTATAACTGGGTTCTCAGGTAGTACAATGTCCAATTTCCTGAGGAACCTCCAGACTTGTTTCCAGAGTGGTTGTACTTGCTTGCAATCCCTCCAACAATGGAGGCGTGTTTCTCTTTCTCCACATCCTCACTATCATGTGTTGTTACTTGAAGTTTTGATCTTAGCCTTTCTGAGTGATGTGAGGTGGAATCTCAGGGATGTTTTGATTTGCATTTCCCTGGTTACTAAGGATGTTGAACATTTCTTTAGCTGCTTCTCTGCCATTGAGTATTCCGCAACAGAAAACTTCTTGTTTAGTTCTGTACTCGGTTTTTAATAGAGTAATTTGGCTCTTTGGAGTCTAACTTCTTGAGTTCTTTGTATATATTAGGTATTAGCCTTCTATTGAATGTAGGTTTGGTTAAGACCTTTTCCCATTCTGTTGGTTGCCCTTTTGTCTTAATGATAATGTCCTTTGCCTTAGAGAAACTTTGCAATTTTATGAGGTCCCATTTGTTGATTCTTGATCTTAGAGCATAAGCCATTGGAGTTCTGTACAGGAAAATTTCCCTTGTACTCTTACCCAGTTTCTCTTCTATTGGATTCAGTGTATTTGGTTTAATTTTGAGGTTCTTGATCCACTTGGACTTGATCTTTGTACAAGGAGACAAAAATGGATCAATTTGCATTCTTCTACATGCTGTTTCTTCAGTTGAACCAGCACTTTGCTGTCTTTTTTCCACTGGATGGTTTTAGTTCCTTTGTCAAAGATCAAGTAACCATAGGTGTGTGGGTTCATATCTGGGTCTTCAATTATGTTCCATTGATCTCCCTCATGTCTCTGTATCAATATCATGCAGTTTTTTATCATTATTGCTCTGTAATGCAACTTGAGGTTTGGGATGATGTTCCCTCCAGAAGTTCTTTTATTTTTGAGAATTGGTTTTGTTATCCTGGTTTTTTTTTTGTTGTTATTTCAAATAAATTTGCAAATTTCTCTAACTCTATGAAGAACAGGTCTCCCTTTCATTGAGTCAAGTCCACTTTTAGTACAGACATACATTATTTGCCTACTGATTCAAATACTAACATCTTCCTACCTGACCCAAACTCCTTAATGTTTGCTAAATATCTGGACACCTTGTCATAGTTAATGTAACATTGTAACATTAACTCTGGTGCAGGGGAAGAAGAATTTACTCAAGGTCATCCATATGGATAGAGAGCATGTTTCTCAAAATATGAGCCTTTCTTACTCCTGCCTCCATTCCCTTTCCATTGTAGCCATCCATGTGGATCAATCTGAGTTTTAAGATTTATATATGTATATATATATATATATATATATATATATATATATATATTCCAGATTTTATTCATTTCCCACCCACACCCCTCTAACAGTTCTATATTCTATTCCTCCTTCCTGTCCCTGATCCAACCTCCCTGTCTCCACAAAGATTTCCCATCCCACCAGATACCTAAACTTCTTGTGCCTTCCAGTCTCTTGAGGATTATGTGCATCTTCTGTGACTGAACCCAGGCCCTGGAGTCCTCTGCTGTATGTGTGTTGGGGCCTCATATCAGCTGGTTTATACTGCCTGGTTGGTGTTCCAGTGTCTGAAAGATCTCAATGGTCCAGGTTAATTAAGACTGCTGGTCCTCCTACAGCATCACCCTCCTCCTCCTTAGCTTCCTCCAGCCTTTTCCTAATTCAACAAGAGGGGTCAGCAGTTTCTGTTCCTTGGTTGGGTACACATATATGCATCTGACTCTTTCAACTGCTTGTTGGGCCTTTTGAAGGGCAATCATGATAGGCCCCTTTTTGTGAATGCCCCATAGGCTCAATAATAGAGTCAGGTTTGGGGTTTCCCCTTGAGTTTGATCCCATGTTGGGCCTGTACCTGGACCTTCTTTTCCTCAGGCTCTTCTCCATTTCCATCCTTGCATTTCTTTCAGACAGGAAGAATTATGGATCACAGTTTTGATTGTGGGATAACAACCCCCTCCCTTACTTGATGCCCTGTCTTCCTGCTGGAGGTGGATTCAATAAGTTCTCTCTCCCACTATAGAGAATTTCATCTAGGGTGCCCCCCTTTGAGTCCTGAGAGTCTCTCACTTCCCAGTTTTCTGGTACATTCTAGAAGGTCCTCCCAACCTCCTCCCTCCCAAGGTCACTAGTTTCTGTTCTTTCTGCTGGCCCTCAGGGACTCATTTTCCCCCCAGCCAATACTGGATCATGTTCCCCTCTCCCCCTACCTCCATGACCTTTCTCTCCTCTGTCCCTCCCCTCTTGTGGTTGCTTTCTTCTCCCTCCCAAGTGGGACTGAAGCATCCTCACTTGGATCCTTCAGCTTGTTGAAGTTCTTTGAGTTCTATGGACTCTATTTTGGGGATTGTGTACTTTTTTTATTTTGTGCTAATATTTATTTTTTTAGTGAGAATATACCATGCATGTCCTTTTGGGTCTGAGTTACCTCACTCAGGATGATATTTTTTAGTTCCATCCATTTGCCTGCATAACTCAGGATGTTCCTATTCTTAATAGCTAAGCAGTATCCCAAAAGCAGGTTCTTTGAAAGAATCAACAAGATAAAAAGATAAACCCCTAGCCAAACTAAGTAAAAGACCCAGAGTCAGTATCCAAATGAACAAAATCAGAAAGGGAAAAGTCAACATAACAACAGAAACGGAGGAAATTAAAAAAAATCATCAGATCCTACTATAAAAGTTTCAACACAACTGGAAATCTAGATGGAATGGATGGTTTTCTAGACAGATTCCACATACCAAAGTTAAATCAAGGGCATTTTCTAAATAGGCCCATATCCAAAATAACAGAAGTCATTAAAAACTTCCCAAGCAAAAAAAAAAAAAAAAAAAAGCCCAGGGCCAGGGCCAGATGGATTTACTTCAGGCTTTTCTCAAAGAAGACCTGACACCTATATTCCTCAAACTATTCCATAAAATAGAAGCAGAAGGAATGCTACCTAATTCATTCTATGAAGCCGCAGTTACTATGATACCTAAACTATACAAGGACCATACCAGAAAATAAAACTTCAGACCAATCTCACTTATGAATATTGATGCAAAAACAATAAAATTTTTACAAACCAAATCCAAGAACACATCAAAACCATTATTCACCACAATCAAGTAGACTTTATCCCAGGAATGCAAGGTTGGTTCAATATACAAAAATTCATTAACATAATCTACCATATAAACAAAGTGAAAGAAAAAATCACATGATCATCTCCTTAGATGCAGAAAAAGCATTTGACAAACTATAACACCCCTTCATGTTAAAAGTAATGGGAGATCAGCAATTCAAGGCCCATACCTAAACACAATAAAAGCAATTTACTGCAAACCAACAGCCAATATCAAATTAAATGGAGAAATACTTGAAGCAATCCCACTAAAATTGAGGAAAAGAAAGGATGTCCACTCTTCCCATATCTATTCATTATAGTACTCAAAGTGCTAGGTAGAATAATAAGAAAACAAAAAGAGACCAAAGGGATACAAATAGGTAAAGAAGAAATAAAGGTATCACTATTTGTAGATGACAGGGTAATATCCATAAGAGACCTCAAAAATTCTACCAGAGATCTTCTTCAGCTGATAAACAACTTCAGCAATGTAGCTGGATATAAAATTAAATCAAATATAACAGTAGTCTTCCTTTATAGAAACGATAAAAAGGCTGAGAAAGAAATTAGGGAAATGATTCCCTTCACCATAGCCACAGGTAATATAAAATATCGTGGGGGTAACTCTAACCAAACAAGTGAAAATCTTTATGATAAGAACTTCACGTCTCTCAAGAAAGAAATCTGAAATCTCAGAAAATGAAGAGACAGAATTAACATAGTAAACATGACCATCCTACCAAAGGCAATCTACAGATTCAATGCAGTTCCCATCAAAATCCCAACCAGTGCTTCAAAGACATGGAAAGAACAATTCTCAAATTCATCTGGAAAGGCAAAATACCCAGAATAGTGAAAACAATTCTTAACGATAAAAGAACAGCCACGGGAATCCCATCCCTGACCTTAAGCTCCACTACAGAGCAATAGTGATAAAAACTTCATGATATTGGTACAGGCACAGACAGGTTGATCAATGGAATAGAATTGAAGACCCAGAAATAAAACCACATACTTATGCATACTTGATCTTTGACAAAGAAGCCAAAAGCATAAAAGGGAAAAAAGAAAGCATCTTAAATAAATGATGCTGTTCTAACTGGCTGTCTGTATGTAGAAAAATGAAAATAGACCCATATTGGTCGCCAAGCACAAAGCTCAAGCCCATGTGGATCAAGGACCTCAACATAAAACCAGGTAGAAGTGAAAATGGGAAAGATCCTTGAACTCATTGGCACAGGGGGAAATTTTCAAAGCAGAACTGCAGTGGCTAACGTTCTAAGATCAAGAATTGATAAATGGGAATTGATAAATTGATAAACTGGAAAGCTTCTGTAAGGCAAAGGACATAGTCAATAAGACAAATCAGCATCCTACAGAATGGGGAAAAATCTTCACTAATCCTACATCCTATAAGAGGGCTAATATCCAAAATATAAAAAGATCTCCAGAAGCTATCCACCAAAAACCCAAGCAACCCAATCAAAATGAGGTATAGAACTAAACTGAGAATTTACAAAAGAGGAATTTCGAATTGCTGAGAAACACCTAAATAAATGTTCAAAGTCTTTAATGATCAGAAAAATGCAAATCAAAATGACCCTGAGATTCCACCTTACAGCACTCAGAATGGCTAAGAGCAAATCTTCAAGCAACAACACATGTTGGTGAGGATGAGGAGAAAGAGGAACACTCCACCATTACTGGATGGATTGCAATCTGGTACAACCACTCTGGAAATCAATTTGTAGGTTCCTCAGAAAATTGCAAATAGACCTACCTAAAGACCCAGAAATATCACTATTGGGAATATACCCAAAAGATGTCCCACCATGCCCCAAGGGCACATGTTGCACTATGTTCACAGTGGCTTTATTTGTGATAGTCAGAAGCTGGAAATAACCCAGATGTACCAGGACAGAAGAATGGATTCAGAAAATGTGCTTCCTTTGCACAATGGGATATGACTTTATTTTCTTAAGATTTCAGTAATTTTAATTGTAACTTAACTTCTCCCTGTTTGTCATTGTTAATATTCCTACTCAACTGATTATCAATTATGTGTTTGTGATTGTGTGTGTGTGTGTGCATGTATGTGCATGTGTGTGCATATGTGTGCATGAGTGTAATGGTTCAGTCTATAGTGACACCTCTCTCATTGCTGGTTTTCTTGGACTAAACATTTCACCTGTGCTTTTGTAAGTATGCACTAGAATGTAGCATTCTAGAAAAGATATAGAATACTGATAGTAAGAAAGTAACAGTATTATGCAATAATCAAGATAATATTTAATGTTTAGGAAGGTTATTTTGTTCCTGACATATTTTAGTCGAGCATACACACTATTCCCTGTTGGGCCTTACAAATCTTATGCCTTCCCATCTATGCCAGGAAACTGTCTTTGATGGGACACATTAAGAGAGGCTGGCTGCCTGTACTTCGTCCTAGAGGACATGTTGAAGACCTGGTACTACATGGAGGAGCTGGTAGTGTGTTCAGAAGAATGTGAAATCTGAATGTTAAATCCCTACCCCTGTTAAAGGAGACCAGGCTCCACATGGACAAAAATGTGCCTCCTTTTAAGCTGCAGGAAAACCTTACTTTTTTCATCCCATAGCATAAGGATCCAGGATTCTTTTTGGTTCTCTCATGTATCCTGATGTTTGATGATAATTTTAAGGATAATTTTGAATGTTTTCTACTGTTGTTTATTATCTACCTCTCAAATGTTTTATGATCATAATTAAATATTCTATTCTCATATTCTTATACTATATTCATAAAGCATGAGTATTCTGAAGACAATAAAGATTGGTTCCCATTGCAGTCCTAGAGATACTGTAATAAATAGTATGTTTAGATAGATTCTATGATTCACTTGCAGCTCTACACATAGTTTATTAAAGACTTCCTTCCTCCAGGAGGATATTGGAGGGTAACAACTGGATCATGAACCTGGGGCAATTCTTGCTTTTGTTTTTTCCTCAGCCTTCTTACTCCCTCACTCTTTCTGATTGCTTCTAAGAGAGCAGTCTCTATTTTTGTTTTCTCAGTTTTGACATGCACTCTGTTCTCTATTAGATATTTGAAATATCAGAGTTAAATAAATAATTTAACCTACATTTAGGGAAATTTATGTTTTAACATGTTTTATGAACAGACATGTGAATATAATACAAAGATGTACCATATGCTCTATGCTCAATAACATCTCATACTAGTGAAAGATATTTATTCCACTTGTTAAACCAAAGTATTATTAATTCATTATTACTATCAATTAAAAGGACATACAGAACAGAAAAATATTATTTTTCTGTTCTAAGCAGTTCTCTATGTACCTACCATATTAATTCAATTGTCATGTCCCAAATACATTTTGCTCTTGATAATTTTGCTAACTTTAAATATGTCTGCTTGACTGTTTTTAAAACATTCCTGAGTTAAAATTTGTATAGTATTTATGGTTACAGTAGAGTTGTGGCTTATTTTGAGGAAGATCACAGGGGCAAATTCCATTCTTATCATACATCATTGATATGGGTCAGCCAGTTTCTCGCCTTTGTGATTAAGTACTTGAAGGAAAATTTAAAAGAGAAATACTTATTTTGGCTCATGGTTTCATAATTCTTCATCTGTTGTCATTTGCTTCCATTGATTCTACTCATCTCAATGCAGCTAGAAATTAGGAAGAGGAGGAGAAAAGCCAGTAGTAACATTTTTCCTTCATCTCTAATGATCTACATCTGAATTGTGACTGGATTCCTAAAATTTCCAGCATCTCCCACCTGTAATGCTAGCTAAAGAGCAAGCCCCACAGGAGCATTGAAGGAATATTTAATATTCAAAAATATTTTAGTTAGTGGTGTATGCTAACACAGGAGTTACCACTATTGCCATTGGCCTCATCTGCTGCTACTGGTAAGGGATCATGTGTCATGTGCTTTCCTCTAAAACGTTTCCTCACTTTCCATAACGTGGAAGAAAGTCAGAACATTTAGTTCCAATTTAAAGAGTGAAAGTTTATGATCTACCTCCCCAGGAGTGGAATAATCAGGATTAATTATTTAGAATTCTGCTGTATGAAAAGTTTGTTTCTTTCTCCTATTGTTAATCATCTATATGATGTCCTGGAAGTCTGTTTTGTATTTTGAGCTGCATGGTAGAACTATTTGATTTTGTTATTCAAATTATTCCCTCTTTGGCTACTGGGAGCTCTTTTAGTTGGTTCATCCTCTTCCCATGGCATATTCCCCTACACTGAATGGGATTTTATTTTGCTCATTTGCTTGTTTATAACAACCCCTTTCCTACTAAATTATGTTGTATCTTAGTCTTAGACTCAACAATATATCCAAGAAGTGTTTGTTCTTTTTACTATGGAATTGTTAAAAAGATCAAGTCTGGACATAAAATAATAAGTGGGGAGAAGAAATAAGATATCTTTTCTTTCTTTCCTTTTTTAAAATTTAAATTTATTTATTCACTTTACAACCTGATAACAGTACCTTTTCTCTTCCAAGTATCCCCACAAGCAAGTCCTTCCACAATTTCATCTTCCCCTTCTCTTTTGAGAAGTGGAAGCCCCCATGGGTGTCCCATCCCCCATCTCCAGCTCTTCAGCCCCACCCCACCCCTCTGTACATCAAGTCCCTGTGGGAGTAATTTGGCCCATCTTCTACTATTGAGGCCAGACAAGGTGGTCCATTTAAGGGCAGAGAATCTGCAGGCAGGAAGGCAACAGTTTCAGGGACAGCCCCTGCTTCAGTTGTTGTGGGACCTTCTTCGAAGACTAAGCTGCACATCTGCTATGTATGTGTGGGGGCGGGGGTAGGTAAAGTCTATGCTCACTCTTTGGTTGGTGGTTCAATCTCTGGAACCCTTCAACGATCCAGGTTAGCTGACTCTGGTGGTCTTCTTGTGGAGTTCCTGTAATCTTCGGGTTCCTCAATCCTTTCCTCAACTCTTCCACAAGATTCCCCAAGCTCCATCTAAACAGAGGTCTTAAGATATCAAAGAAAACAAAATATTGTGTGATAAATCCCAGGTCTCACTCATTGTAGCATGGAAAAGATGTTTATCCCCATGCATCTCTCCAAATACTTCTGAATCAAAGAGAGAATCTCACTTTGATCCTGGTAATACCAAGCTTCGGAATTTCCTTTTCTAATAAAGAGAGGAAGACTTAGGTGTAGGCATCTGGCAAAGAGACAAACATGAAATCTCACTACACTCTAACAACATCATTCTTGCTTGAATTGTATACATTTATACTATTTTATGCAAATAAAATGCACAGCTGTCTAATTTTGTTATTGTTACTTAAAGTAGTAGCATATTCTTTTCACAATATCCATTAAATAATAAATAGGAAAAAGTCCACGTAATATAATTTTCTCTATTTATAGCAATAACAGAATACATGAGACTAAAGAATTTATAATATATACAAAGTTATTGGCTCATTATTCTAGATACTAGATTGAATGAAATCATGTGGAAAGAAGGCCCTGGGATAGTGTATTACATATATATTTTAGTCGAACCCTGAAGTGTGCAGTAGATCTTGCTAGGTAGAGATATTGGATCTGCATTTGAGGTGCTGTAGATGGGATGGCAAGCAGAGTAGTTTCTGGCAGGAGCCTTAAAGTTGGTTGTTGGAGAGACAGGGAAAACCAGAGTAGGCTGGAGCACTAGACGTGTCACTTGAACTAGATCCAGTGGGCTCATATGGATGTGTGGTTGGGAGAGTAAGGTAAACTCACTAGACAAGGCCCTAACAAAAAATATCCAGGATCTGCCTGGGTGGAAAGGTTGGATGTTGATTCTGGATACAGTGCAAGTTAGAGTGGCCAGCATTTAGGAGGACCTTTTCCAGCATCATACAGTGAGACTTGTAATATCACGTTTATCATCTAATAATGATACAGGATATCATATGCATAAAAGAGAAGGGAGCATATTTGAATCGGCATCTCATGCTCTTTCATAATTAGCACTAATATATTCATGGTCAGGGAACCCTTGTTGCCTATAGACAGATATTAGACATATAGACATGTCTATAAAGAGATATTAGGTTCGCTTTTAATGCATGCCTTTGGATAAACATACTACTTAACCCATTGAACAAGAGACTCAGTCAGCAATTGAAAAAATATGGATGAAACTATGGCTAAATGAGTACATTTGAACATGAAAAAGTTAATCTTAAAATTTTCTCACGACTATAGAATTTGATATTCTGTATCAGGCATATCAATTACCTCATATCCATAGTGCTACGAAATACTTTAGAGCAGCAGTTCTCAGCCTGTAGGTTTTGACCCCTTTAGGGATTGCATATCAAATATCCTGAATATCAGATATTGTAACTGTAGCAAAATTACAGTTATGAAGTAGCAATAAAACAACTTTATGTTTGGGGCACAACACAATATGAGGAATTGTATTAAAAGGTCAGAGAATACTTTGAAATCTTAATATTGGAAGGAAAAACATTCCATTGAGAACATGAAACCCTTTTTTTAAGTCATTCTCCCTCCTACACAGGCCTAAGAGCTAGGTCCCAGTGGATGGCCCACAGCCAGGTTAGAGATGGTGGGTAAGTAGGTGTCTTAAGAGAGCCATGACATCAATCACTGAGCTTCAGAGCAAAGGATATGTTGGCTCTAACAGCAACAATGAATATCCTCAGAATTTTCATGAAAAGCAAAAATATGAAGCAAATAATTGTGACAAGTATATTGTCTAATTAAGATGAATGGAACATGCTCTGTATGCATTTTAATCTGTTAAATAAACAGCATATTAATAAGGCTTAATTATATCACTGCATATTTTAAAGTGACTTTCTAAAATAAAGTTTATTTTGGGTTAGCATATGTTTTTTTGTGTGTTTTTGTAGCACATTTATAAGAATTACATACAAATAACATCTTGAATAAATCTCTCAGATGTGATCACCATTTTGATAAAAATTTCTTTTTAAGTCTCAAATGATTTAGGATTTATAAAGTAATTTCGTGATTGTGTGATATATATCTTTTCATTGCTAATGTTTGCACATTGCAGAAGTGATCCAATGTCCTTTAGCAATATTCTTCCTTTTCCATACCATATATAGGTAGTTAACTTCCCATATGACTCTGTGTCAAGTATAGCTCTTTAAGCTTTAAGTTCTTTCCTGGCCCAGTCTTTTCACAAATGGAGTTGGAGCATAGACTCTTTAGCCCTCTAGCTCTCAAGAGTGAGGCCTCACTTCCTCTCTTTGTATATGGGCTGGCTTGTGACTCCCATGGCTAATAGGTAAGGAGTAGTTCCTATTTTGATTTCTTGAATCAATGAGTGACAAAAATAACACAAATAAACAAAATAAAACAAAACAAACAAATCAAAGCAAAAACTACTGGAGATATTGTCAAACCTTAGGTACAGAGAACTCAGAGAGCATAGGAGAGTATTTTGAGTCATTCTTGGTAAGAGAATGAAGCTACCTTGCATATGCCATAATATTCTTTACTAGTGTACCTGAAATATAATTGGAAAACAAATGGATAGTATCTTAAGCTGTTATTTGTAGTGCATAAGCTGTGTATTAGATTTTTCCCAATACTTTGTGCCCTTTTCTCAGGGAGATTCATAGGTCTCCACGTTTTTGAGGTCACCATGTACAAATTGATTCATGATCTTTATTCCTTTGAAGTGATTAATTTTGTCTCACTCTGCCATCAAATGGCCACAAAATTCATTTCATCTGGAGACTGGAGAGATGGCTTAGCAGTTAAATGCACTGTTCATTCTTTCAGAGGTCCTGAGTTCAATTCCCAGCAAACACAAGGTAGTTCACAACCATCTATAATGGGATCAGATGCCCTCTTCTGGTGTTTCTAAAGAGAGCCACAGTGTATTCACATACATAAAATAGATAAATAAATATTTAAAAAGTAAAGGTTCATTTCATCTAATAACATATGAAGAGAAAGGCCATGCATAACTATCCAGCAATGAGGAAGCTTCCTAGTTAGTCAGTACTAATTTGATTTCTCTCTGTCCAATGGACCAAGTTTGTGGTGTCTTCAGCATTAATATCTTAATATCATGTTGGGGAACTAAGACCGATGACAAACAGCTTGTTTGTGTTTGTGTGTGTGTGTGTGTGTGTGTGTGTGTGTGTGTGTTTATTGTTTACTTTTTACTTGGCAACCTATGACTTCTGGGAGGATCAAGATGCCCTGCATAATGTAACACCACCTAACTCTATGAAGCTTATACCAACTTAGACCTCCTTCCCTAGGGCTCTCCCTTTCATTGTCCAATTAACTGGCTTTTGACATTCCCATTCATTTATGATTTTCCTTCCCCTCCCGCACAATTACAACTTTCTGGTTTTCTTGTTTTTACCAGTAATTTAAGTACACAGACCTAAACATTGGATTTCAGGATTCACGTTTAAGTGAGACTATGTAAAGTTTGTCTTTCTGGGTTTGGGTTCCCTCACTTAGTATAATGTACTTATTTAGATTATCAATAAACAGGTGCAGCTCCATCTATTTAACTGCCAATTACATAATTAATTTCTCACAGATAAAACGTATTTGCACAAAGGTACTACATTGTCCTAACCAATGTATTAGTTGATGGACATCTAGGCTGTTCCATTGCCTAAGGCAGTGAGAATAGATCAACAATGAAAATGGTTGATCCCGTATCTCTGTAGTAAGATATACATGGAGTCCTTTGGGTATATGCCCAGCAATGGTAATACTTCAATCATATAGTATATTAATTTTTAGTTGTCTCTAAAACAGCCACGCCGATTTTGATAGTGACTACAACAATTTCTACTCCCATTCACTGTACATTAGGGATCCCTGTTCCTCTCATCATCCCCAGGATTTGATGACTTGTTCTTGACCATTCTCACCATGATAAGATGAAATCTCAAAGTAGTTTTTATTTCCATTTATCTGAGATCTTAGGATGGCAGATACTTTAAAAATATGTCTTCGCCATTTGCATTTCTGCTCCTGAGAAATCACTGTTCAGTTTCCCTCTGAAAGGAGGTAACCTCAACTAGAGAAATAGCACCATAACATCCAACTATTGGGCGTTTTCCTAATTAGTAAATGATGGGGGTGGGCAGCCCATCGTGAGTGGTACCATCCCTGTGCTGGTCATCCTAGATTCCATAAGAAGGCAAGTTGTGTAAGCCACAGTGAACAAGCTAGTAAGCAGCACCTTGCGTGACCCTGAATGAGCTCCTACCACCAGGTTCCTGTCCTGCTTGAGTTCTCCACTCCTCCCCCCAACACACACTACTTTTGATGTTACATAGAACTGTAAGTGCAATGAGCTCTTCTTTCCCCAAGTCGACTTTGGTCAACTGGTGTTTCATCAGAGTAACCCTAACTAAGAGACGTAGTATAATTTTTAGCTGGCCTGTTTGACTTCTTGCTATTTAGATTTTTAAGTTGTCTATATAGCCTCACCAGCAATTTTCTGTGAGAAATATAGCTGGCAATAACTTTATTTTATAAGATCACCATTAAATGTAACTTATGTTGTATAAGCTTTCCTACTTTTTTCTGTACAATATCTGATCCTATCTACTGTTTATATAGTGACTTGCTGCTGCTGCTGCTGATGACGATGATGATGATCATTGTGGCAATGATGATCATTGTGATGGTTTGAATGAGATTAGCCCCCATAGGTTCATATTTTGCATGCTTTGTCCATAGTTGGTGAACTGTCTTATTGGAGTAGGTGTGGCCATTTTTGGAAGAAATGTATTGTTGGGGATGAATTTTGAGGTTTCAAAAGCCTATACCAAGCCCAGCCTCAACTCCATGTAGCACGTACTTTCTACTGCCCTGCTTTAAGCTCTGGGTGGACCTTGCTAACAGCCCCTCACAGGATCCCTTGGATCCACTGATGAAAGACACACACATTAACTTATTTTTAATATGCTTTCTGCTCAATGGCCAGACATTTCTAAGCTTCCCGTGGCTAACGTGCCCATCTCTTCACTCCTAGTTCAACCCCTGTAAATCTTCCCTCAGCTCAATTTCTCAGCTCCCTTTAGTTCTAGCTCAGCACCCCAAATCTTCCTTCAGCTTAGTTACTTTTCTAATCTCCTAACTTCAACTCCAGACCCAGTTGGGGAATCGGCCAATGGCTACTCCACCTGAGATCTCACATGGATGGTAGCTCTCTTTCTCTTTGAAGCATGGCCAAATCTTTTCTCCTCCTGAGTCTGCTAGTCTGTGAGAAACTGGAGGTCCCACATTTTCTGCCCTGCCCCTGGGTGCTAACATCTTTATTAATGGATCAAAATTCAATTGGGGAGCAGGACCTTGAGCATTCATTCCCAATCAGAGCATCAGAACCACGCCCTACATGGAAAGATCTCAGTGACAAGTCCAGTGTCATGCATGTCTGATTTCTGTGATGATGATGATGATGATGATGATGATGATGATGATGATGATGATGGGCTAATCCTCTAAATCTGTAAGCAAGCTATCAATTAAATGCTTTCTTTTATAAGAGCTTCATTGGTCTTTGTGTATTTTCACTGAAATAAAGCTAAGACAATGATAATTAGGATGGTGGTGATGATGATCCTAAAGAGAATGGAAGCACCAGCTTTCTTTTGATGCTTTAAAACTATTTAAATATGTTTACCATGTTCAATATATTGAATTCTAACAGTAGTATCCAAGGCAATCCTAGATCTTTAACTTCTGACAAACTAAGGACAAGAACACTTGTACATTATGCAAGCTCATACAGCCATTCATTTCTGAGAAGGATTTTAACTCAGGTGGTCCAGCTTGTGAGTTAGTCTTCTTTATTGCTCTACTGCACTGTATTTACAGTTCAAATGATCAAGATAGCATTTGTAAAGTGGTAATAAGGTTATCTGTTTGCTCCAGAAGACTGAGTTCCTACAGGGCAAAGACCATGTTACTCATTTTTATACCTGGCATACAACAGTTCGGTGCATAGAAATGCAATAAATAATTCCCAGTGAGTGAGATGGGCTTTCCGTTTAGACCTGGTTCCTTTGGCATCAGCTTTCCTCTCTATCACATTAGTCACCTCCATTTTATGCTGCTTTTCATCTTACTGTTATAAATGAATTCTAGAAATGCATCTGCTCTGCTAGTTGAAATAGTAGCTAAGACATTTATTGAAGAAGACTACTAATTCATTTCAATTATTTCCTTTAATGTTACAATAATTATGATTCAAAAAGGAATGCTAATTTCATGAGGACTAGTTGTGCATGCTAAGAGGGAGTCAGTCTAGCCTTACAAACTTTCTCATTTTTTTTTGCGAGAACACCCCCACTCCTCTGTTCTTATATTTTCCATGACAAATTATTAATTTTTGGCATATAGCTTTAATAATTACATTGGCTGTAAAACACTTTCACTAATTTTTTAATATTCTGTTTAGGTTATAGTTATACTTTTCTTTCCTTATGAGTATGATTTCATCTTTACTTATTTTTTCTTTTTGAGATTATATATATACAGTTGTATCATTTCCTTCCACTAAACACAATTATACTCTCTTTCAAACTCATTTTCTTTAAACAAATAAATAGCAACTGCTCAGGCTGAATCTGGTTATATGTGTGTATGTTTTCAGGGAAGACCATTTGGTATTGGCTAGACAATTGGTGTGCTCTTCCTTAGGGAAGACTTTTTCCTATCCACTCAGCATTTCTAGTGTCCTTTAATAGTGCTTCTTATCTTGTGGGTTGCGGCCTTGTTGAGAGGGTCACATATCAAATATTTGCATTATGATTCATAACACTAGCAAAATTGCAGTTAGAAATAAGGAACAAGAATAATTTTATGGTTGGAGGTCACTACAACTTAAGGAAGGAACTGTGTTAAAGTCTCAGAATATTAGGGAGGTTGAGAGCCATTGGTCTAAGATATACATTTTAGAAACCCTGCTGTCTTCCTGCAAGTGTTAATAATGACCATCACAATCATGGCTTCTGTCCCTGTTACCATTCTCGTCCTGCATCCTCACTGCTTTCAATATCCAGAAAATTGGCTTTAAAATTTATTTTGACACCTATTCAAAAAAATTTTGTTATACATTATTTTTCTGAGGTTTCACTATGATTTTGAGATATTGTTTTTAATTACATATTTCAGCTTAAGGAATTTTTATTTCTAGACCTTTACTTCTTTGTTAATCATATAAGGACTGAAGCACAAAACAGCCATTTCTCAATTTCAACCATGAAATCCCACTGTTGTCAAAATTTTGTGTATAAAACTGGCTTTTTAGTAAATAGATTTCAGGACTTATTCTCTAACCAGATTGAAAAACACAATCCTAGTTGTGGCTTCTCAGGTCCCTCCTGCTGCCTGTTATGCTTTCCGTCATCTGTGCCCTCTCTTCTCCATGCCAGTTCCTCTAAACTGTAGCTTCTCAGTTTCCTGTCTGTCATGCTACCTCCTCTTTGTCCCTTCTGCTCATCCTCCCTTCCCTTTCCTTGTATCTTCTCAGCACCTCTTGCTGTCTGCCGTGCTTCCTTCTATCTGTCCCCACCCATACTTCCCTCCTCACATCCTTCTGCTCTCTTAATCCTCTCCTTTAGTTTTTCTTTTTCTTTCCTATAATAATAGAATTTTTTAACAATTAGATTTTACTTTATGGACATTTAAAAGTTCTTTGACATTTTAGGAAAGATAAAACCAAGTATCTACTGTATGTTAATAATACTTGTACTCATATTTAAAATATAGAGCTTGTGTTGGATATGGCTTATATGATACTCTATGTATTTCTTTGGAAAGAGAACTTAACAGTTATCTAATTACAGAGACACAAGATATTCACTTCCTGCTCTCTAGATACACTTTTTAATATAAATATTTTATTGAAATAAATTTTTCTATAATGTATTTTGATCAAAATTTCCATGCTTCCTACCCATTTCAAATCCTCCCCACTCATCCAATTTATTGCTCCCTTTTTTCTCTCTGTCTTAAGATACATATAGGCAAACAAATAAAGAAACCAACCAAACAAACAGGCATTTTTAAAAAGGACAAAGGAAAAATGAACCAGAAGAAGTACACGCATGCATACACACGTGTGCATACATGCATTCATGAATGAATAACTCTTTAAAAACATAAAGTCCAAATCTATAACAAGAATGGAAATGCCAGTAAGATAAGTAATGCGCCAACAAACCAGAGCAGGACAAAAGATCTACAAAACTATAGTGAATTCATTCCCGTAATTTTACTGCTTTTCTGAAACAGGACAAATGCTTGTTGTGGCCATAAAACACTTTGTCTTCTGCAAAGTCATCTTTGTAGTGCCAGAAAAAGGCTTTTTTTTCTTCAGTAGGCCTCCAAATTCAGTCAGTGCAAGTCTATGTGAAGTTGAGCATGGGATAGGCAGGATTGCTGAGAGATGCTCAGATCTGAGTCCTCAGAGATGGATGTACCAAAGTTTAGAAATTATTTTACAGATGTTAATTGTGTTTAAATGTCAATTCAAAGTCAAGTCAGCAAAGTGATGAAGTGAATAGTCTCTGCTTATATTCAGCTGTGCTTCTTATCCAACGGTATTGCCCTTGGATGGCTATAGTCACAAGAGAAAGTGTGCTTTCTATGAAGACATCATTTCTTGTGATGACAAGGAGAGAGTTAATCACTTCCATCAACATATTTTATACATTGATTTTTTTTAAAAATTTTCTCCAAAAGGCTAGGTCAACAACTTTAGCCTATCAAAGGGAATCCCATTTCCCCATTGATTTTAAACAATGAAGCCCTTGAAACTGTCAGTCAATACACATCTCAGGGAAGAACAAAGGGGATCTGAAAGGTTGATTAGTGAAATTCTTGCCTTCAGAATCCACGCCAAACCCCCTGGAGCACCTCTGCTCTGTTTTGTAGCAGTCAGACATGTTGAACACTAGCAAAGCTCATTAGAACTCTTTATCAGTGTGAAGATAGTGAGGGATAGAGGCTTAAATGGCGAGCATTGCAACAAGCAGAGTAAAGCAAGCTCTGTAAAGGAAAACAGTCCAAAGTTATGGTGTTTTCCATATGATCTACAGATGATTGCAATATTAAACAATTTTGGATGACTTGATTAGAAGATGCAGAAGAAAGAAAGCCGGGTTTTTGAAATTTGTGGAGCACCTACGTATCCGTAATTGCCTTCATATGCTATTATTCAAACTCTTTTACCAACCAGAGAGAACTGCAGAAAGCCCATGTTGACTTGATGGCTAATGAGAGAGCTTTTTACATGCTCTAAATTCTCATTTTCAAGATTTCTATTCGTTTTTAGGCTTAATCAGCACAAGATTAGACAATGGGAAGATGTAGAGATGGAAGGGAACTTGGGGTTGGGAGCAGGGGTAGTAATAGAAAAAGCCAATTATGTTCTGTCTTGCTTTTCTTGCCCCTCTAGAGTAATGGAGACTGTAAGGACAATGGTCTTCCAGGGATACAACTTAAAGCAATTTAAGTAAAACAAAAACAAACATCTGAAGCACAGAGACAAACATCAATTTGTAAGGCAAACACTGACAAGAGAATTGTGCAAGGTTTCTATTGAGGTAAAGGATTACTGAGGGGAAGAAGATTATAGGGAAGTTATGGAAATGGATTTGAGGCATCAACTTAATCTTGGCTGGAAAGCAAAGTGATGAGTCCCTACAACTGGTTAACCTTCCTCCGGCTTAGCTGCTGCATTTTCAAGAGGCAATAATAGAATCATCCTTTACCATCTCTCTTAGGATAAACAGGTTCTTGGGTACATGATGATATATAAATCACATTTCCTTTTCTTTAGCATCATCTCTACAAGTTGGAATGAATAGCAGGCGTTGTTATGATTTTTTTTGTTCTTTTTTTCGGAGTTGGGGACCGAACCCAGGACCTTGCGCTTCCTAGGTAAGCGCTCTACCACTGAGCTAAATCCCCAGCCCCGTTGTTATGATTTTATTGAACATGCTAAGGTTATAAACAATAGAACTGGGACAATTTACAATATGTTTAGAAATATTCTAAACATTAAGTATTAGAAAGAATGGAAGAAAAACCCTAAACACCAGAGTGATGAAAAGTTGCCAGATTAATCAGCCTAAGCTATAAGAGAAAGTAGATTAGAGACTAAGGGTGGGCAAGGGATATTGACAGGTTGTACGAAGGTAAGTCACCCTGTGCAGACTGCTCCTAAATGGGTGCTTGTCCGTGGGATGATGAAACGGGGTGTGTTGAATAGTGTAGTTTGCATGATGTTTTGATGATGATAACATTGATTGAAGAAGGCAAGAAGAGTGACTGAAGAAAGAGAAACTACAGCTAAGTACCAAGTATGCAAGGGGTGTGGTCAAGAAGCTGGAGAAATGTGCAAAACGGTATCACATAACCTTGCCTGTCCTCTCCAGGCTCAGAGAGGCGTAATGCTGCTTGCCTAGGTGACAGTCGAGCTTGTGCTAGACTTCAGTAAAGGAGAAAATATGCCAATTTTAAAGAAAAGAGTCCATTAACAGTCTTTGTGAGTTGGTATTACCCACTGCAGTCTTGACAGAATAAGTTGCTCCTCAGAGAAAAAGATCCCATACAACGCTGCCCTCAAATACTTGGTGCAGAGCAGCAAACAGCCTTTATAGTCAAGAATCTACTTTAAACCTAATGTCTCTTGAATTAGACATTTTCAGCCAGCCTTTTGACTCTTGCCAAGCTTTATCCATTTGATATTGTTGTGGCATGGAGAAAGGGCTCTGCCTGCCACAGCCCAAGCCTGCCCATTACCCACCTTGTCTCAAGAGGTATCTGTCTGTCATACCACATTGTGTAATTTTCTCGTTTTGAAGTCCTTTCTAGTTTCTTTTTTCTGTGAGCTGTTCTTTGTATACATTTCTATTTTCACACCCCACTTCTATTTTGCCACGTGGACACCTGACCCTCCAGGCTTGATGAATATTTTCTGAAGCCCCCAATGCTGTGTTCGGTTAGGAGCATGTCATTGGATCTGTGCCTGTTTTGTATACTTTTGTCATCTCAACTCTTAATCATATTTCAGATAACAAGAAAATTATTTATGTGCTAACTTATCATCAGTAGTCCAGCCAAGTGATCTTTATTTCAGGGACTCTTTGCCCTGTTTCTATTTTACATCTCACACACCCACATATACTATTACATATATTTTGCAAATGGAAACTTTTCTAAAAATATTAATAATGGACCTTGAAATTATTGAGTTGCCTTTGAAGTCAGGTATGACTTTTTATAAGTCACTAGTTTTGTTCAGTTATAATGGCATGATTATATATGGTAAGTTTGACCATGAATGAGTTTGGCACATTATGCATATGAAATTGTTATAGCCATAAATTAGAGTAAGTTAAAAACTTACTTATTTTTGTATATGTGTCTGTGTCTATGTGAGGATATGCCACATATATACACATTCCTGGGGCAAAGCACACACTTAGACATGTAGATGATACAGAAATATGTACAGATAGGTAGTTGGTTGAATTTGATTAGTGGTCAAGCTGTTATTCTCTATCCTTTTAAAGTCCCTTTTTTGCTAGACCACTGAAAAAGGAAAACAATAGCTGCAGCCAATTAGTATGCCTTATTTGAAGTCTTTGGCCCTTGATTTCCAATTTCAGTTCTGAAGCATATGAAATACATATCTTCCTTATTTAAATGAGTTTTCATGTGCTGCCTCTGTGATTTAGGCTATGTGCCTTAGGCCAACTGAGTTTTATGTTTTGTGATTCGCTGCCTTAATGTGGAATGTTGAACTCCATAGGTTGGATTGGATTATCTTTGTAGACATTATCTGTTCAAGAATTACACAGGAACTGTGTTGTGATTTTTGTACTCATTGAGTGTTGTATTTACTATGTCTTTCTGTCTACAAATCTTGAAGATATTTTTTGGAAAAAAATTTTAGGTGCACATACAACTAATATAGTGCATGCTTCTCTGATGTTTTTGCAACGATTCTGCATTGCTGAGCCATTGCCTTTACCACAAGGTGGGTAGTTGTTGAGGCTTCCTTCTATGGAGTTAGACTGGGCATTGGTCAAACATCCCCAGTTAATTACTAGTGAAGTCTAGCTAACAGACATCCTACTTTGACACCATGTTTGGCATGGGAAATTAATTGCACATTGTCTAACTTTGACACTAATTGAGGTGCTATTTTTCTGAATAATTTATGTATGATGTTTATAGCTCATAGGTAGTTAACTTGATTACTTTTCTGAATTACATGTGCAGTATATTTCGTAGCAGATGTAATTTTATTTTAGTTGAGCATAACTAATTTGTGTTACTAACATTATATACTTACACTCTGAAACTATCAGGTAAAAATTTGCTATAAATTGAAACTTAGACTATATATTAGTATATTTTAGAATACATTGTGGGGAGTTGATTATAGCTCCCCTTTTAAAAATGTTGGGATTAGAGCATATACATTTCTTTATCCAGTGATAAAAATGTTGTTTAGATTTTTTCATAGTACATTATTCAGGAGTTAGTAAACTAAAAACTTCATTTTCCAGCAGTTTAAGAACTAATTGTGATCAAGCTTCCGTATGATATTGACCACTGTACTACAGTTATCAAAACCTTTTTATCCATTAAGCAGGCCATGCAAAGGTTAAGTAACATTATATTATGGTTCTAACAAGAACAGTAAAACACATACACACACACACACACACACACACACACACACAAACACACACACACACAAAGACCCAGAGATGGATGTCATCGTACAGCTTCTCTTTGGTTTGCTGGCACAAGCAAAAACTATATAAATGGAAAGATAGCTTGATGTAAAGGCAGAACTTCTACTTCCATTTGCTATTTCTGCATGGCTATTGCTCCTTTCAAGGGAATGTTGGGGATATAAATGCCATATTGACATCCTAAGGATGACTGAGAGTTGAACTTTAGACAATTTACCTGGGTTGGAAAGGATGCTCAGTCAGGTGTAAACTAGCAACCTGTGAAGGGAAGGAATGAGACTAACTTACTTACTGCTGTGTTCCCATGACTTAGGATGGGCTTTGGTTATGACTATCTACAAATATATTGTTTAGCATAATTCAGTGCACTGACATACAGAACTAAATAGACAGTGTTAAGTACTAGATATTATACTCACACAGGCATATCTCAGTATACAAATAATTTCTACCTTCATCCAGCTTACAGTCAAATGAGGGAGCCTATCAGAAATGCATCTCTGCTGCCTAGCTTTCACAGTGCCAGAAGGTGCTTAAATGAGCTGTTGATAGAGAAAAGACATCAGCAGTTTTACCCAGCTGTGAACACTATAAACTTCAGTACCAACTTGCCAGACAAGATGTGCCCACTTGTGCAATAGGGTTATTGGATCTCTGATTGGATTTGAATTCTGTTACACAGGAGGGGACCAATGCCTGGTACTGTAAACCTGGGCAAAAGCATACGGCTGGGGAAGACATAGGCCCAAATGGGGAACTTACTGCTGTTGTTTAGATAAATTAACATAGTACCAACCTTCTGTATAAGTATCTGTGTTTATACCCATAGAAAAATAATACTTTCAGCCTCCATGAGAGAAGACTGTCTCTGCAGTGAAAGACAGTGAATGCAGAGACTCACAGCTGCACAAAGTGCTCCAATAAATAGTCATTTAATATTCATTCTTAAACAAAATATTTATATCACCCTCCCTAAGGCCCTGGGAACACTGTAGGAGAGGAATCAGACATAATATAATAGCTGGCATATAGAGAGATATAGGTTAAATGTGTTCTAGGCAGAACACCTCCATTGCAGTATTCAACTCACAAAATACCTCAATGCCTGTACTGGCCTAAACACAGCAGTGATTTCAACAATTAGTTATGGATGGAGGAGGGGCTTATGTGGGCCTATGCCAACCTGTTGGGCTATTGGACACTGAAAGGTATTGAGAGGGATTGTTTTGTGTTTGTCCTTGTCACTGTTTTCAGTTGCATGTTCAGTGGTAAACTCACCGAGCTCCAACAGATGTCTCCAAACCCAGAGTCTTGCTTAAACTCAGTTAGTCACAGCATAGAATAAAAAAGACATGAATGGGGACAAAGGGTTTATAGGGAGGAGTTGCTAATGGGGTGGGTGATGAGGACAATTGACGTGTATTTTATACATGTCTAATATTGCCAAAGATTAAACTTGATTGATAAAAGGGATAACAAGTAATCCCAAATGTGAATTACAGGTGAGAAGTATGCTTCAGGAAAGGTACAGTTTCTTTGAGAGATTATTCTACAGCATTTCTAGCTCTATATTTCCTGAATAATTGAAGACTTCTCCAGCAGGTACTATCTAAGCTCAAGCCTGATGGTTAACTGAAAGTCATCCACTGTGTGGTAGAAAAAAAGACATTCCTAGTACTTGGAAAGGCTGGATCCAGATCTTTGCAAATATCCCAGTGGATCCAAATAGTGTGGGATTGAAATTACTTTGGGAAGTTCCAGAAACTGGCCAGAAGGAGTCCACTGTGGCTGGATAGAAAAGGGGAGGGTAGCGTTTATGGAAGTCAGAGGAGATGAACATGGCTGTAACCTGTGTGCAGGACAAAGATTTGAGGTCTGATTCTATGATTTATCAGTAAATATTGAATGATTCTATGAAATGATTCTATGATCAAGAAAGGCAGTGTCTATCCCAGATGTTAACAATGATCATTTCTCGAGCTTTGTGAAAATGATCTGGATGGGAATATGGTACAGAGAATCACTAAGGATGTGATCATAGAGCTATAAGAGATGACGATGACTTGGACCAAGGGGTGATCTAGAAGTACAGGTGAACTGGCAGATTTAAGTCATGGTCAAAACTCAGAATCATAAGACTTGGTATTGGTGCTAGAGGGATATGGGAGGAGGGGATAACAAGAGCAACATCTAGGTTGTATGATCATTTGAGGCAATAGGGATATTTCATTTAATGGGATGTAAGAAGAAAGTGTGTGGCAGAGGAAATTTGAAAAGTCTGTGTTTTACCCTGGTGTATAGGTTATATAGACAATTGGGGTTTGAATAGAAGTTTAGTTTGGAGATAAAATTGTAGCAAATTTGGGAGGTAAAAAGATGATTCAGAGAGGGCACTGCTTGTCATTAAGCATGAAGACCTTTAAATCTTCAGAATCTAAGTAAAGCCACAGATGATAGAATGTGCTTCTGTGGCAAGTTGTGTAATTCACAGAGGTTCCTAGCCTAGCTAGCCTTATGTAAACAGGGAAAACATGGAGAATCCAAGTGAGAATTGGTGAACATTGAGAACTGACATACAATGTTGTCCTCAGGCCTCAACAAGTAAGCCTTGTATATCTACATAGAGACAAATGTACACATATACACATACAAACACATGAATGCATGCATGCACATGCACGTGTGCACAGGAAGATTGATTGTTTTTTAGCTTGGGAAATCAACATTCAATTATAAGTTTGTTACAGTCCCTTGGTATAAGCTTTTCAAACTTGAGGACCTGAATTCAAATCCTCAAAACCCACATAAAACCAGATGTGTCAGTGAACATCAGCAAGCCCAGTGCTCCTACAGCAGGATAGACAGACATGGGAGAATCATGGGAAGTTTACATGCCAGCTAGTCTGGTGTCTGAAACACAACCCAGAGACCTTCGTTAACACCTGAGGTTGTCCTCTGACTTCCCACAGATGAAATCACTTTGGATAGAAGGTGTTGTTGGCACCTTCAAGTGGCAGGAAAAGGCTTCACTAACATGGAGCCCCTTTGTGAGTTTTGTGTACTTTGTAAACTTTGTAAAACCTCAAGGCAGGAAAGGATCCTGCCTGAGGAGTTCCAGCAACTAGGCTCCTCTCGCAAGCTTCTCTGTCATAATGGCGGTTCCAGGCTCTGTAACTGTCACGTAAGCCATCTCCAGGCCTGAAATAGGACCCTTCCCAGATTATACTAATATTAAATAAAAGTCTGAACAGGAAAACCATTCAATCCCTGAGCTGTGCACAGAAACACACCAATCCCTGAGCATGAAAACCCAACAATCCCTGAACATGAAAACTCACCAATCCCTGAACATGAACATTCACCAATCCCGGAGCTCCCTAAACTCAGCGCTTGAAATCCCACGAATCCTTACCCTAGAAATCTCTGCCTGGAAGAGCTCTGCTCTCTAAGAGCAGAGCTTCCCAGTCCCAGGATACCATTCAATCTGAGCATGCATGTCAACAGGTATGTTATGAAGTTATAGAGTTCTCAGGCTTGAGTCTTTGTGTCCCTAGTTAGGAAAGGAAAAGAGCCAAGAAAGAAAACCAAGTGCCTAAGGTTATGTGTGCTTCTGCCCAATATGCAAATATGTAATGACTCTGATTTAGTATCTTCACTAGGGTCTCACAATGTCCGGATTTAAAAAAAAAGACATCATGTAACTCAGCGCACAGTGTTTTTGTTAGTTTCCCCTAAAACTAACAGAAAAGTTCTTTTGGGTTCCTGTGGACTGTGTTCCTTGACTTCAACCATTTTTTTCACATTCCTTATCTGCCCTTCTGTAAAGAGAAGGGCAGCTCTAATGTGATGTTCTGCATAAAGAGACAATGTGAAAGGCACTCACGAATAAATAAATACTTTGTTATAGATTACTGGATTGAAAGCTCATTGGGAAAATCACCTCTGCTCAAAGGCCACTGTTTGAGGAAACTGTTCAACTACTCACCTCTTGTGGCTTTATGAATACCATTTCCCAAGCTGTTGCAGGCCATAGTCTTAAGAATTTGACTCACAGACACAGAAGTGCACACTCTTATCTTTGCATAATCTTCTAATCGCTGAAATATTTCACCAAACCAGTTTATATGCTACAAATCCTACCCTTTTGAATTTCTAGTCTCTCTGACATTTTTATATCTGTTATCTGTCTGCCTGCCTGTCTGATTATCTATCTATCTATCTATCTATCTATCTATCTATCTATCTATCTATCTATCTATCCATTAACTGTCTATCCATCACACATGCAAAACGTTTTGACTCTCATTAGTGTTGTCCTTTCTGTGTGCTTAGGACAGAAAACAATACAACGAAGCACACCATTGGTTGCATTCTCTTTCTTTTCAGTCATTAACTCTAACTGCCTGTAGTTTATCATGTAGGAGTGGGACCTTGTGAAATTTTCCTCCACCCATATTCATAGAGATACGATACGTTTAAGTTCAGACACCTTAGTTTCATTGCCACTTGTGACTTATTTTTATAAAAACTGTTTCTTAACAAAACCCTTTTCTGGGTGACTCTGTTGTTTGAAGTTGTCTTCTAGCTTCTCCTTTGTTTCTCATAGTGAAAAGCAATAAATCAGCTTCTAGTCTCTTGCCGGAATGATAAATCTGTGTGTGTGGAGACAGAATTGAGAGTGTGTCTGTTATGGAACTTCACTGATAGGAACTTTTCATGGACATATTTATTCATTCAGAAATATTATCCAGCACCTACTAGTCATTTTAATAACAGTTGTGGTGAAACATCTGTCATCTGAGAGCTTACAGTCATGTGGAAATGCAGGAAATATCATGAAGTTTATATTACAATATATTTAATCTATTTGGTATATAAATATATATCCATGGTATCAGTTTTTTCTAAAAACAAACTAGTATAATATATATAGAAACATAGGTAATGTTTCTGTGTATATATATGTGTGTGCATATCTATCTATCTATCTATCTATCTATCTATCCATCCATCCATCCATCTATCTATCTATCTATCTATCTATCTATCTATCTATCTATCTATCTATCATCTATCTATTTATCTACTGGTAGAGCCATCCATCTGTCCCCTATGCAATTATAAACCGTCTATCTCTCTATCAGCTGAAATGTATTTGAAGGAATGACATACACAGTTTTAAAAGACAGCAAGTCTTAGGTCTGCATAGGAGGCTGAAACACCAGATAGGATTTCAGTTCCTTTTCTGAGGCCATCTCTGCTAACTTTAGGTTCACTCCTCAGAACTTTAATTGGTTGGATGGAGGAGTTCTGTGTATGTTACAAAAGACAATCTGCTTTCCTGTGAGCTGATTCACTACAAGTGTTTGTCAAAGCTACCAATTCTACAGATATCCAGACTAGACTTTGTTTCAGTAGCTGGCTATTATATTTTAGGCAAGTGGTCTTAAGAATTTAACCATTGTTCCAATAAGAATATGGGCTATACCTTTGAAGTTTATGTGCTGATTATATTGGATAGTAATACACATTATATATACAAATAATTTAGGAAAGAGTTAAGAAATGACATGAACTAAGTATGACTTTTATTTTGAGATTGGACTCTGAGACAGTAGCATTTGAACAAGGACATGAACAATGGAGTACTTTATGCCTTTTTTCTTTTGCTGCCACCACTAGAATTTTATTAATAACACCGTCTATATTTGCTCCTCAGTGTGGAGTGGGACATCTACCTGGGAAGCTGCACAAGCTAAGAATGCAGAAAAGCAAGGTATGTAATAAGGTCTGTGGCACAGGCTTTGATCACTCACAAATCACAACAAAACCCAGGCCTTCAGACAACAAAAATATAGTTATTTCTCATGATCATACAGATTTTTCAGATAAACATCCTGGCCTGGGTTAGCACAACTCGACACAAATTATTGAAATATCACATTTGTAGATTTGTGACCCTCAGTCAGAATAGCTAACATGGATGACTGGGCCTCTGTCCATTGGTCTCCTGTCCCTCAGAATGTTAGTTGGACACTGTTTGACTAGTAGCAGAAAGATTCATGTAATTCTCAGAGGTCAAGTATAAATAGCCCCTCATAAAGCTTCAGTTTGGGCTTTGTTTCCCTATGATCCATTTACAAATCCTGGGAAGTACAGGTTGATACTGACGAAAGTACTCATGTAGAAGGCAGGAGTCATTAGGAACCATAACTGCAATAATTAGTAGATATTGTGTAAAACCAAGTAGAATTTGTTGTGTTATTTAGGGAGTACAAGCTGATACTGCAGTGGGATGAGGTGGGCTTACGTGGTCTTACATGTTCTGAGAATTGGGCTCTACCTAAATGGCCTTTTCCTCTCTACAGTCTCACATGACACATGGCAAAAGAAAGCACCTATGTTGAAGGCATTGAGCACGTTATAGGAAATTCAAACCATATCCCTACACATTGCCTCATACATTAATAAGCTTGGGTTGCTGCAATGAAACATCAAACAACCTGCCAACTTGAGAACTTTCATTTAAGGCTGGGACTGTGGCTCAGTTGAGGAGTGTTTCTCCCATATGGTTGACACTAGTCCAAACATTATAAAGAATATAGTTTTTTTTTCAGTTCTGTGGACTAAAAATCTCAAGCTCAAGGCATTTAAAGATTCAATTTATGATGAACATCCTCTTTCTGACTTCCAAGTGGCCACCTTGTTGGTAAATCTTTACAGAAGAGAAGGAGAGATCACAGAAGGAAAGGCAATTCTGATCCTCCCATTTAAGGACACAGGTCTAAAACCACAGCATTCTGACTTTGTGATCTCTCTCCTCTAATCCTAATACGCCTTACCAGCTCATCTACAGGTGTTACTGTAATGGGAGTCAGGACTTCATTGTGAATTTTGAGAAAGTATACATATTACTTTTATAGCCATAGTGCTATGTCAAAGTTTGGCAGAATATATGACTAGAGTCAGGCTTGCATATCTGTTACTAGGGGACTGGCAGTGTTCTCCTTGTGTTGTAAGAAGTCCGTAGTCCTACCCCTATGAAGGTGAACTTGACCTTATTTTGTGCTTTAGACAACAGATAGTGAAGAGTCATAGTTTGTACTACGCCTAAACTGAAACCTTATAAAGCATTTCAATATCTACCTATACCACTTACCTTCTATACCCCGAACCCTGTGCTCTGAACAATAGCCCCTCTTTTTCTGCATCCTTGAATTAAGATAATCTATATCATATTGTAATAATCGACCTGTGGCCACCAAGATATAATGTGGATAAGGAATGGATTTATACTTTACAGATGGGGATTTATTATGGTTGAGAGTATGTACTGCTTGTACATAAGCCTCACTTTGTCCTAGCATCTGCATTGGGCAGGTCACATCCACTTATACCAGCAGCTCCCAGGACATCCTATACTTCCGGCACCCATGGACACCTGCATCAACACCAACACGCCTATATATATACATATATATATGTATATATACACATATATATAATTTAAAATAATGAAAATAGATGTACAAAAGTATTTACTTCATAGACTAAACAACTAATATTTTGAGCCTGTTTTATGTTGCAAAAAAAGCCAATTGATAAATTAATAGAACAGGTTAGGAATGGAGAGATGCTGAGCCGAGAGAGAAAAGTCCTTGCCCTTTGTGTAAAGGACTCAGGTTCATTTTAACACTCACATAGCAGCTCACAACATTTCCTAACTCTAGTTCTAAGGCCTTAGTACCCTCTTCTGACCATCATAAGCACCAGGTACACACATGGGACATATACAACTATGCAGTTAAAATGCTCGTACACATAATAGTTTTATAAAAATAATAGCAAAAAATTAGTGGCTCTATGATAATATCAACACTAATAACCTAAATTAGGACCATTGACTCCAGGGATTATTAATGAAAGCTTTAAAAATGGCAGCCTGTGATGTAAAAGAGCAGTGCCTCTAAACCATCCTGATCATAACTGGGCAGGCAGGTCACCTGCGTAGCAGTCATGTGACTTTGGGTAAGAACATTAAAGACAGAGGATACCAGTGCCCCTTTCTTGCAGGTTATTGCAATTTTTCTTATATCTAATAAACAAACAAACAAATAAATGAATAAATACACAGACAAAGAAGAGATAAATTAAGAAAATTAACATTTAACTTGAAGCAAACATAAAAGGAGTAAAAAAAAAGTAAGTTTTCGAGAATTTAAGGCCAAGTGTCTATACTTCTTATCACTAAAAGGGAAAACTGAAGAATTATGTGAACCACAAAGAGGAGTCAAAATCTTTCCCAGCATTGCATATTCTGTCAAAACCCAGTTCTTGCATATTCTGTCAAAACTTTTGAATTAGGTAAGGGGAGAAAAAGCAAACTCTTTTAGGGAGTGAAATGACCACAGGGGTAATGGCCATACAAAGGTTCCATGGACAGCTAGTTAGGCTTTCTAGAAAGAGGGTTGTCTCAGGTAAGATGCAGAATGTGACTGTGGTGGTTTGAATGAAAATGGCCCCCATAGGCTCCTAAGGAGTGGCACTATTAGGAGATATGAGCTTGTTGTAGTGGGTGTAGCCTTGTTGGAGCAAGTGTGTCACTGTGGTTGGGCTCTGCGTTTTGGATGTTCAAGCCAGGCCTAATGTCACTCTCTCTTCCTGCTGCTTGAAGATCTGGAAGTAGAACTCTCAGCTACCTCTCTAGCACCATGTCTACCAGCAAGCCACCATGCTTCCTGCCATGAGGATAACGAACTAAACCTCTGAACTATAAGCCAGACCCAATTATATACTTTTCTTTATAAGCGTTGCTGTGGTTGGTTTCTCTTCACAGAAACCAAAAAAGGAAACAAAAGGACAGAAACAAAAAAACAAAAACAAAAATCTAAGATCGGAATTATTAATGTATAAAGATGAATAGAGTCACAGGATCACAAACAAAGTTTTTATGAAGTTGAATTGTCAAAAGGGCTGACAGACTGGACACAGGCTTTGAACAGATTGCTACTGTTCCAAACACATGATGACCTTTCCTTCTTTTCTTTGAAGAAGGTACAGGGCATATTCTAATTCAGCTGTGGCCACCTGGAGTGCTCGTGCAGAAGGCCATTCGAGACCTCACACTTGCTTTGGCCAGATTGACTTTGTGGTGTTCATATGCTTTCTGTTTCCAAACGGAGTTACTTTGATCACATTTCTTCGTTTATCAACAAATACATTTTTTAATTCACAGTACAGTAAATTCAGCAGAGATCCACCCATATCTATTACTCCATAAGTTTTCTAAGTATGTTCCATAGACTGAGATAGATGAAACGTTACGATCTGTAAGGGGGATAGAACACAATAAGTGATCTTATTGGTCCCAGTCATGTTTCATTTTCCTTTCTACTGTGATGATGACACCATCTCAGCCATGGTTCCTTCTGTTCATACTGTGTCCCATTGATGCTGACCAATCAGTGCATACAAGCTTAATTCCAGCAAAAATATTTAAAGATATCTCAAGATCCACACAATTCTCATATTCAGAAAAAAATATTTAAATATATTTCAAGATCCACACAATTCTCATGTTCTTTTACCTTTGCCTAAGAAATGGATTTTTCCAAAAGAAGCTGGGTTTTCATCTTTAAAAGAACCAGAAACATGTGCCATAGAGGCACAGAGGCTGACCTACAACCATCAGTAGTTGTGGGATGAATTCTAAATCTCTCTTAAAGTTACTGAGGTCTTGATATGACATATTACTTTCTGGTACCATGGGGATGAATAATTCTTTGGACACTAGGACTCCGGACAAACATTTGAACCTTAAAAACCCCTAAGTGTACATTAAATAATCAGAAAACAAAAATGTTCCCCCCAGGACAAAAGCCTTGGCCTCTTTTATAGTATTTCAATCACACTCCCTTTCCAAGTGAGAGTTTTTATTTATTTATTAATTTTGCTGCCTCTCCTGACAAATGTGTTATATCTTAGTCCCACAGAAGCCATGCATTTGTTTTATAGTATCATTCAGAAGGACTGTTTGAAGGATTTAGATGTGGCTTTCAATCCTGTTTCTGCTGTCTACCTCATCATAACATGGGGACCAGCAGGTGAAAAGTCCCTCTGAGGGCAGCATTCCAGCAAATAAGGCTGTCCCAATGTTTGTAGTTACTATTTTTCTTTAGCATTGGACAAATGTGTGTGTTTCATAACCTGGATGGACAGACTGGCATATTTCCAACTCTCTAGCTCTCAATCATCGCCTCCCTTGTAAATATTAGGTGAAGGAGAATTGCCAAATGTTCTTTGTTTTTCTAGAAACAACCTTTTCAAAGGTGTGCCTCCCTACCTCCACTCCCACCACATAGGTCAGAACAGTTTTAACAGCATGGAAATGCTCTACATGGCCCATTTGTTTTCAGAAACCTTCTGTGGGAAGATGGGAGCAGGAAGAACATTTCCCATCTCCCCATCTGCTGATTTTCCTGCTTGCTTCTTTCTTTCTTTGCTTATCTATCTTTTCTTGATGTCCTCTGTTTATATATCTTGTCTGTTGTTTTCACCAGTCCAGTTTCATTGAAAGAAATGGTGTGGTGGCTGTTTTTAGCTACTTCATGAGTTTGGTTCTTAAATTTAAGGCCCTTTTATTTCCTACAGATGAAGGCTTTGATTCTGAGGTAAATCTTCATCTATTGAGTCTTGAACCCATGTTTCTTTCACTTCCTGCCCTATTTTATTAGCCCTATAGGCTTCATGATTCATCTCTGTCAATACTCTCAGAACTGCTGGGTGAGATGCATGATGCTCTCTGTGGATGCTCTCTCCCTCTCTGCCCTAAGGCAGCTTGATGGAGTGTTATTGGGATGAGGTGGGGCAGGATGACAGGGATGAAGCCCATGTTTCATAGCAGGATTCTTGTTTTCACCCTAACCCTGCCTAGGCTATTATTTTCATATGCCTTTTGCCTATTCTGAATTTGTCTTATCTTTTCTACAATAGCCCAGCCCCAGGGGCTTATAAGAGAGCAAAGAAAGTCATTTTTAATAGTTCACTAGAAATAAGATATGTGTAAAGATATCTAAAATTTGTCTCAGTTAATGACATGTTACATAGACCAGAAAACGTTTCTTCTTCAATAGGAAAATCATATAATGTCCCTCATACCAATTTGTCCCATTTAAGGACTTGAATTATATATTAATGCAATTTATGTGAATTCAGCTGTACACAGGTTGACACAAAGAAAGAGAGCAGGACACAGGCAAGAAGACAAAGATAGATAAGCCTCTACCAACAGAAGCAACAGTGACAGATTTCAATGTTTGAATATTGGACTTGCTGAGAGACGGTATGTCAGCAGTTTCCTACAAAATGCCAAGGTTAGATTTTAACTTCATGGATTTCTTTCCCCTTTCTACCCTAGGCATGGTTTTGTCCTTGTATGTCCACATAAACTTGGCCACACCATGCACCCTATTTCTCCACTGAGGTGCACTATTTAAGCAAAATGATCATCCGCTGAGTGTCTCCCAGTAATTAGGCACTGTGCATGTATCCATACATCATTGTGTGTGTGTTAATAAGAAAACTATTCCCTCCCATAGCCTTTCATGAAGTTAAAATGTACAGACTAGTCCCTTTCCCAGAGATGTATTCAGGATTTTTGCTCACCTTGTGGCTTTTTAACTGCCATAGGATCATTTTCATGTGCAACACAAAGATGTCCCCTTCCCTGGGCCTGTGTCACCATGCTCATGACATCCTGCTGCACTCCAGAACACCTGCTCAAAGAACATCTAGTTTTCTCCTTCCACAGCATGACTTCCTTTCCTCTGAATCCTGCTACCTCTCCTCTCCCTTCCCTGTATGCAGTCTTCCTTAGGACTTACACATATCCTGTCATATTTAAGGTGCTGAAGATACAGGAATTATAATAAATGAGGACATAGCCACTAAGCTCTGCTGTTTTCTGTGTATGAGGCAGCTTATGTAATTTTCCTATACCTAGTCTCATTAAAATATCACAGTATTCCGAAAAATATTTCATGAGCTACATACAAGCACCTGAGTACTATGCATGACTCAAAGTAAAACAAAGGCCTTCATTGTATATGGTTGATATTGATTCGTTTTAGAGTTACAAATTTCTAAGTCTGTCTCTATTATTAAGTGGAAACTGTGTGAAGTTAGAAAATTATTTAGTTTGAACATACAATCTATTACTTTATATTATACCTTACATTATACATAATGTATTATAGGGACTCAACATTGATTGTCAAGCAAGTGAATTATTTACTTTACTGTGATCATTCTAATTAATCTTTGTGTATTAATTACTATACATTCTCTATGTCACAATTATGTCTCATGAGATAGGTATTATTAAACCCACTTTCCAGAAGACAAAGCAGAAACACAAAGATTAAGCAATATGTACATGATAAATTGTTCGTATATGTGAGGAAAGGAGTTTTATCAAGCAATCTGATCCAGGAGTTTATATTCTTGCTACTTTTGTCCTCTGCCTCCAAAAGAATTTAACAAGGGGAAAGGAAAACGTGGAAAAAATAAAGAAGGAAAACAGGCTAAGAGGGGAGGATGGGCAAAAACAACTGGAAAAAGTCTCAACAGCATTACCAAAGTCCTTGCAAAACTCCCTCACTGATTGTTGATTTATGTTAAATCCTTGACTTTTCAAAACAGTCACTATAAAATATAGCCATGTAGAATTCACTTCTTCATTTGCTGTGAAAAATAACGTGTGCGCATTACCTATTAAATCATTCAGCTCTGCATAATATCCCAACAAGGGGAAAATGTTAGTTTCTACATAAACCTTTGGGTCCCTGGAGGCTTTGTCCTGATTGACTCGTTCTGATGCTTATGTAACAGGTTTTTCCTGAAAGTTGGGAAATAAATGTGAAGCCAGACTATATCCTTGGCAGCAAGAATCTTCAACTTTTAGATAAGAATGTTCTTCTTCTCATGTGGCTATCTTTCCAACCTCAACTTTCACTCCTTGTGCTGGTTAAATTTTTGGCAACTTGACACAAGCTAGAGTCATATCGGAGGGGAGGAGAGCATCCCATTTGAAAGAAATGTCCCCACCAAATTAGCCTGTAAGCAAGTCCGTGGGAGCATTATCTTGATTATTGAGTGAGGTTAGAGCTCACTGTGGGTTGTGTCAGCCCTGGGCAGGTAGTCCTGAGTTGTATATGAAAGCAAGCCAAGCAAGCCATGGGGAGCTTCAGTTGCTGCTTCCAAGTTTCTTCATTGACTTCCTGCCTTGCCTTCTTTTAAGGATGGACTCTGATGTGAAAGTATAAAGCCAAATGAAGCCTTTCTTCACTAAGTTGATTCTTGTCAATGTTTTACCACAAAGCAGGTTAGTTCTATATAATTATAGACATAAATGCACAGACCTGTACACTACCATATACAGCTTCTTG
The DNA here is from genome assembly GCF_021556685.1 of Rattus norvegicus. NCBI lineage: Eukaryota > Metazoa > Chordata > Mammalia > Rodentia > Muridae > Rattus > Rattus norvegicus. Next base: position 64,769,162 of record NC_141547.1, on the reverse strand, counting down.
TCAATCTAGAGTATTATAGCCCAGGTTCCTCTTCTTTTTAACCATCTTAAATAACAACAGATTAATTGACAATAAACTTTATATTCAAGTTCAGCCAAGTTTACAACACTTTATCAAACTGCAAATCTAATTAGTTAGGATCTAATTAGGATCAAACCCAGGAACCTCAATCCCATGCTGCACTTCTCTTTCACCCAACAGCCATTATTCCTAGTATGATAAAGTTACAGCAAATTTGGGGAAATCCATATGACACACATTAAATTTCCATGTTTTTGAGCTAAAGTCTTAGGTATGAGGAATAATATTGTGACTGAGTCATGTGAATCTTTGCAACTTCTATAATCTAAATAGACAATTGTAATTAATTTCTGTCCTCAGCTTTAAAATATGAATTTGCATTTTCTTCATCGCATATGTTATGGTTAGAGATTTTCAGAAATCTAGTAATGTGAAAGAAAGAAAAATATTTTAATTCTACAGCACAATAATTCATTTATATACACACATATATATATATAAATTAATATATATTAGTTTTCTTAATGCAGAGCAATAAGATGCTCTATCATTGAAGTTAACCTGCACCGAGCACCAGCAGATGCTCTTTTAAGTCATTTTATGCCCAATTATTTAATAAAAAGACCTTTTATATTTGTTATCATCTTATTTTCTATTTTTATCATTTCAATGAATTTACTGTACATATTTCTCTGTGTAATGACTGACATTTCACAATAGAATTTTAGATATGTGCAGACGTACTCAAAAAGTAATTCATTCTAATTCTCTTAACTTTTCCCATCATTCAAAATGTTGAAGGAAATGTGGGTACGTGGAGCCTTTCATGTACAAAGACCTGAAAAGCACTGTATTAGAATGAGATGAGCAAAGTTCAGGCTCTGATGCTGCAGAGAAATGTTTTGGGGCATCTCTAATGCTTCCTACAAGCTCTGTCATTTGGATGCTTTGCATCAACTTCATAGATCCTTGAGCTCTTCCTTCATACAATGTGAGTGGCCATAACTGCTTCACAGATCTGGTGTGAGTATTAAATGAGATAGGACCCTGAAATCTTTTCTTTGGTGTTCCAAGTTTTTAATGCTTTGGCCAAATTATTTTCCCAGATAGTCACAAATAAGATCTGAAAAATTCCATTCCATTTCAACCTTCTCTGCATGTTCTTATTACAGGTTTTTGAAAACATGATAAATTACAGGAGTTTGCTATTATTTCTTAAGTCTTTGCCTTGCTTATGAGGAAGAAAAAGCATGTTGTTGTAAACTGGCTACCAGCTATTCTACACTGGTTGGGAATTATTGATATCCATTTCTCATTTGTTGATTGCAACTGCTTGCTGACTTAGGAAAACATTTTTCTCCCCTAGAAGAAAAATCTTACAAATAAAATTATTGTTATTTCTAATTTATATTTTCTATTATTAACAAGTTTAAAATGTCTATTTCTTAACATACTCTACAGTTTTTCTTCATGTTTTCCCATAAAGCCTTGTAATTATGGGATAAATCAATAGCCAAGCCTCTTGCACAAATGAAGTATTTCACATCTATGTGTGTGTGTAGGTGAGAACTAATGAAACCTTGTCTGCACAAAGTATAATTTTCTTGGCTGATTTTGAGTAAATCACCATGTCTAGGGAATTCTTTCTAATTCTTGCTTTCTGTCCATGCTTACTTCATGTACTAGATAACTAGGGTGCACTATTTACCACACATGATATGAACTTCAGGCAGGAGTTCTGCAAACCATGAGTATTCTGTAGATAGAAACCAATGAAATCTTGGGCAGGAAAAATCTTTATCACTGAACTCTTGATAATGACGGAATCCCTCTGGTGTCAACAGAACAGCAGAAAATATCAGTATAATTGGAAGTCACTGCATAACTAACAGAAATTACAGATATTTTAATTTTAGTTATGTAGCTGTCTAATTTATTTTGCTATTATTTAAAATTATTGATGACTATTAGATCTTAATTGTAGTATCTGTGTTAGTCAGCATTCTCTAAAGAAACAAAACTAATTGAATAAATATTTTCTAATAAACAAATGGATTTATTAGAGTGTATTACAAGCTGTGGCCTGGATAGTCCAACACTGACTGTCTTGTAATCAAAATACAAAGAATCTGTAATTGTTTAGGCCTTGGGGTTCAATGTCTCAGCAGTCTCAATCTGGTGCTGTAATCCCAGGAAAGTCTAGAGAACTTCTGGCCTTTGGTCAGCGTTGGAATTTTGAAGAAGTAGATTTTAATACCAGCAGAGGAATGCCTTAGCAATAGAATAGATGAACTAGTTAGCCAGACTGACATCAAATAAACTAAAAGAAAAAGCTTCTTCTCTCCATATCTGTTTATATGCATACATCTTCCCACATCAAAGAATTAAGTCATGAAAAATTTCAGGCATGTCCAGTCACCTGAATTTTAGTTGAATCAAGTTCTAGTCAAGTTGCCAGCCAAGATTAGCCATCACACTAACTAACCATTAGATGCTATGCTATGAGTTATTCTATAGTTATTCTGGTCTGTACTCGAATGTGTAAATTGTTTTGTAAGTTACTTTCACCTATGCAACTCCCCCCAACCCCGGCATTTAAAAACAGATTATGGCTCCAATGTGAATGTCCCCTGCAGGTTCATTAATCTGAACACCTGGCCTCTCCAACTGGTAGTGCTATTTTGGGAGGTTATCAAACTTTCTAGGAGTTCTCTGGCTAGAGGAGAAGGGTCAGTGTAGGCAGGCCTTCGAGGTTTATATTCAGTCCTGTTTCTGTCCTGTTTTGTCCCCTGATACAGCAGTGATGTGAGGAATGATAAGACACCTTTTTACCACCATAAAGCCACTCTACTACACATTCCTGTGAACTTGGTCTCTATCCCCAGAAACCCTGAGCCAAATGACTTCCCTCCCTAAGTTGTTTTTAATCAGGTATTTTGATCACAGTTACTAAACAAAGCAACTGATAGAAATCCGTACTTTGGAGTACCTCACTTCTTATAGTTTTCAACAGCTTGAAATAGCATGACACAAGAATAATTGACAATCCCTGACCCAGTGAATTCAAAGATCATAGAATTATTCCCTTTGTGATAATGGAATTCTTTTGACATCCCTACAAGTCTACATTTGTAGTTCATAGAAATATATTGCTCAGGGAACAATGCTTTGGGGGTGAGGAAGGGGCACAGCCCACGCCCAGATCTGGATACTGACTCCTTACCATGTGTGTGCCAGAAATCTCAGGATTCCCTGTACCGCTCTTGTTTCTTCAGAGTATCACTTCTCTTATTTACTAGAGGAATTTGAAGTTTGGAAAAAAAACTTTAATTTTTCCTTCAGGAGGCTATTGAGTAGAAGACACATCCTACCTTGATATTCTAAGATTAATGATATTAAAAGCGACTTCTTTAAACTAGGAGTTGTTTCACAGTACACAACAAAACCTGCATTGTATATACAGAGGAACTCCAAGAAGGAAAGGGCTGCTTATTTCTCCAGAAGACAGAGGCGTTCCAGATTCCACCTTTATTCCCTGCTCAGTCTGGGCCTTTCTGCTTTCTCCTTCTGAAACTGGGTGTCGATGTGTATATTGTTATATTCTACTTCTCTTGAGGCTGCCTCTGGATTCTGGTACTGCCAGAGACTAGTGGAAGGATGAAAAGGGACATTAGTAACTTTCTCTCGTGTTTTTTTTCAGGACCATGGTTTCAGCAGCAAGTGTCTGCTTTTGTCCATGGTCATACTTTCTGCCTGGTAGTTTTGCCGCTTTTGCTACAAGTTTTGCTTGGTCTCGATATTATTCCTTCCTGCTCAGTCCCTTCGGGGCCAGGCTGCTTACAGGGTACCAGCACAGCTGGATCTGCAGCACTCCATGTTAGTTAGGAATTTGACTTCCACTTCCTCTTGATCGGTGATCCATTTCACAGAACTGAACTCAGTTAACTCTTTGAGAGGAAGTTTTATTCTCCTTTCGCCTCTGTTGAAATCATTTACTTTTTCTGGAGGGGATGGCTCCAATTGCTCATTGAACAAGGAAATCACAGATCCTATTTTCTTTGTCATTGGCAGTGAAAAAAAATTAATGTGTTCTGAGTACTCTCTAATGGAGGAACAGTTAGCCAGAGAGGCAGAAACAGAGAAGGAAAGAACAAACTAAATTCAAAGTATTGATCTTTATTTTTCATTGGTTACAGTTTAGTGAAGTAAATTGGAAAAAAATCCAGAACCTCTGTAACAGGTGACTTCTTTATCAAAACCATTGTCATAAGGACTTGTGAGAAGTCTGCTGTGAGGAAAAACATGCATACTCCAAGGACACCCTGTATTCAGAAGGAATATATGTAAAGCAGAGGAAGTTTAAACTTTCATACTTCCTCATGCATGGTGCTTATCAACATGTGATCACTATTGAAGCACTGGGAAAACCTAGTATTGCCTAGAAGTTATTTAAGTCCAGAAATTTATCAAATTCCCTATTGTTCCCTCATGGTCTAGCAGGCTAACTGGCAGATACTAGCTGCGCAGTGCCTATTTAAAGAGATATCTATTAAGCCTCTAACGTTTAGGAGGACTGAAAACCACATCTATATACAGCAAGTTAACTAAGTAGAAGTTCAATTGACTCATCCAGATCAGTCAAGAAGAAGTTCACTGAATAATAAAGTAGAACTCCACTCTGGTGGCTATAACAAAATCTATGAGAGTGAATAACTTACAAAGAATACATGTTTGCTTGTCAATAGTTCTAGAAACCTCAAAATGCAAGTTTGACGTGCTTGCAGATTCAATTGTCTGAAGAGGGCTGCTCTTATTTTCCAAGATTCCCACTGGTTCACACGCTCCAAAGGAGACAGGCACAGTGTTTTCCCATGAGAGAATGCAGAAGGGCAAGTGATCCACACACATCACCTGAAGCCTCTTATATATGGGCCTTTAATTTCATGAATGACTGTTTTACCCCATTTATCACCAAAATGCTGTTCTCAAACTCTTTTCCTTTCCCCATGTATACTCACTAACAGTTTCTTGGTAACATCTATGGGTTATTTGTCACTGAGGAATATAAGTTTTGGTTGATTTTCTCTGATATCCACTTAATGGTTTGTCACTTCAGCTCAAGATATAATTTCCTGTCAATTATGTTGTAGATTTCCCGTGCATCTGTCAGCATGTCACTTCGCATGCCTCTTGTTATATTTTATCTTTGAAAATTGTCTTCTTTCAATCACCTTTGGTTTTCTTGCCATTTCCTTACCTGTGGCCAAAAATTTGCTGCTTATGCACAGTCCAGTGAGTCATACTGCTTATGGAATCTACAACCTAAGCTTTTTTATTTCTAGATCCATTTGTTCTCAGTTGATAATTCCTTCATCTAGGAATATTTCATTAATATTTATTAATAAAATGAACTCTTCTTTACTTCTAGATCTTCACTTCAAGGACAAATGTAATGACAAAATATATTAACAAGTGTAAGGTAATGTACTTCCTCTCAGATTCGGTCCCTTTTGCCATTAATACTGTCCTGCAAACACCCTGGGAAAATATAGGATAAAGATTTGATGCTCAGGTGCTCACCATTACATGCATAGGATCTAGAAGTAAAGAGAATTTTGCCTGTAAATATCATGCACATGTCCCACTATACTGTGAATTAAGGTACCCTCCAAAAATTTCTGCATGTAAGCCACTCTGCTTATATTATGTTAGTGTGAGAGCCTCCAAAAAATAAATCTAACACCATGACTTACCTATTTTTAAACAAAGGCAGTGATATCATTCCCCTTGCTTACTTTCTGTTGTGATAAGTAGCATGTTCAAAAACAATATGAAGAAGAAAGGGTTTATGCCATCTTTAAGGTCTACCATTGTGGGAAGACAAGCCAGGAACCTGGAGGCAGAAATTGAAGGAGAAGTCATAAAGAAATCGTGCTTACTGTCTTGCTTTCCATAGCTTGCTCAGCTTTCCTTCCTACACAGTCAGGGACTTTCTGTTCTTGGTGGCACTGCCCATAATAATTGGACTTTCCCAGATGAATCATTACTCAATAAAATGTCCCTGCAGATGCCTATAGGCTAACCTGATGGATGCAGTTCCTTGCTTGAGGTTTTCTTGTAAGTGTAAAATTAACAAACATATTAAGTAGAGTCATTCAAATGATAATCTATTGTAGAATCCAACGTGTAAGCCTCATGAGAAGATCCTCTGGTTTCTATGATAAAAACCTGGGAAAGATTCTTCCTAAGCCCCAGAGCATACCATCCTCAGGATAGTGATTCCCAAACCTAATCACATGTAAAGACAAATAGAAATATGTGCAGGCCTTTTTTTTAAAAAAAAAAAAGAATACAGATATCATAGATGAATTTATTTCAGCTTCAGACCCAAGATGTTGTGGAGGGGGTATATCTAGTTCATCCAATCTGTCTAGATAATTCTTATGATTGGTGAGTTGTAGGAAGCAGTCAGGTAAGGTACTGAGTAATGGAGAGGAAACATCAATAATTGAGACCCATTATTCTTGGGAAGAAGATCATCCCATATAGCTTGTACTCCCTTGCCTCCAATTTCACTGGTGTTAAGGTGGAATAAGGTAGCCGAAAAGCCTCTGTTCTGAACTTCATTCTTATGAAGCAAAAGAGTTAGGGACCTCGGGAGGGAGTGCATATAAAACACCTCTTGGAGCTTCATCAGTCAAGGATTGAAATCTCGGTGTAGCTGAGTACATGAGGAAATCAGATTCCATCAGTATTCATTCTGCAGACTTGCAGAGCGCCTACCATGAGCCAATTAAAGTGGACACCGTGAGGAGAGTTGTGCTTCAATGAGTAGAGCTGCTGAAAAGGGAGATGGCCCAAGAAGGAAGATCAGCAAGCTTTGAAATGTAATTTTGAAAATATGACCTCAGGCAGCTATAGAAACCAGTAGGCCTGCACAGGGAGCCCTCATATGAATCCTGATTCTAAATATCAAGTGCGAAATATGAAAGGAGGGACACATAATTGAAACTACAAGAGAAGAGCATGACACTATGAAAACAGGGTGAGAAACCTGAACCCTTTGAAGAATCAAAGCAAATATTATGGTATCCACACACAGATAAAACTAAAGCGAAGGAAAATTACTTAATCTTGCTTCCATCTCATGTCTAAACAAACAGACCTAAGTCCAGTTTCATTCCCTTCTCACCGTACTACCCAAAGTGAACACCCTCAACCCCTGTGGCACAAACTAAGGGGTCACATGTTTTTTCTGTAGAAAGCAACACCAGACTCTGCACTCCACTTCATGTACATAGATTTGTTCTGCATAAAATAGACAAAAGGACACTCTCAAGTCTTCAGAAAAATCTTTTATCTGAGACATGCTTTAAGATAATTTCCAAAGCAAGGGGCTATTAATGCATCTTCTAATACCAAAAGCCAAAACGAATCATGTCACTATATTTTTATTTTCCTGAAGTCAATTTTTATAACCTTCAATATGGTTTAAATCATTATAGTTACCTGCTTGGTTTTGAAAGGATGCTTGAATGTCCTTTAGTCTCAGGCTTGAGGGTTTGGAAATTAATCTCTTTTCATGACCAACTCATGCCATTGCCTTATGCCAAGGTATGGTTATAACTTAGGTTTTTAAAAGAAAGCCTTAGTTTAGTTGTGATGGAAATCACTAAAACCCCACTGAACACAGTTCCATGACCATAAATGAAACCAGGCTCTGGCTATAAAACACCTAGACTTGGACTTCTAAATCGTTGGCTGACTTTTAATGTATATTGGACAAGATCAAAAGCTGGGTAATTACCTAATCAATCCTCCCCAAAAGTCTTTGTACTAGGTGGCTAATACCATTAAACTCATTTTACCCATGGGAAACTGAAGCAATGAATGAGTCTATGTGAGTATATGTTTGCCTTTTATTTCTGTGCTATATGCAATTCTGAAAAAAAAAATAAAGTCCTATCATGTTTCTAACTTTCTGTCCCTGGTAGAGTGGAGTCTTTTTTAGCAAGTGACTAGGATAAGAATAAGGGGAAATGTTGAATAATAAGTGGCTCATCTGGAACCAAGTGTGAACATGGAAATGGATTTTCTTTTTTTGAAAATCCTTCCATCATTAAAGAGATATTTATAGCTTTTGCCTAAAACATCTCAATTGACTGACACACTTGATCTTGAATCATGGCCTATTTTTGAAAGGAGAGAGGATATTATCATGGTGTCAATAGAAAGAAAAGTAGGTATTCTGTTTGATTGGAAGTAACAATTAAAGTCATAACCTGCAACTTCTAGAGAGGTCCAGGCAACCTTGGATGTACAAAATGGCCAAAAGAACATCAGAAATAGATTACTGAGGAGAGAAAAGAAACCAAAAAATATGCATGCAGAATGAGCACAAAAGGAGAGAAACCTCAACTCTTTCACCAGAGCTCAAGGAGAAGAGTGGGTGAGATTGAAAGAGAAAGGTAGTTGCAACAAAGTATTGATGGCTTGAGTCTTTGGTGTTTCACTATATTTTGTCTCTAAATCAGTCTCCAGGACTTATAAAGACACTGTGACAAAGTCTGCCATTCACTACTCTATTTCAAATGGCATAGCTAGTGCCTAGCTTCCCTATGTAAAACACCGGCAATAGCAGAGGTGAGCCAAGCCCACAGATGATGGAGCAGACAGCAAAATGAAGTGACCTGTTGGAAGCCAATCAGACCATCGGAACTGTAGGCTGGAGGCTGGAGTTCACAGGTCTTGATTTCCAGAGATTTCCTGGCATGAAGAGAATACTGTCCTTGCTTTTTCTGCCATATTATTCCTTCACTCAACAAATGTCTATGTAGTGATGGATATGAGGAGTCAGATTCAGTGCAAGGTCCTGGGATTTTTGAGAAAGATAATCTCTGACCGAGGACCTTACAATGCTATAGAGTGATTTTGTGTGGCAAGGAGCAGTCAACAAAATAGGACCTTCTATGTGAGTCAGAAGCGTTGAGAATGGGAAAAAAAAGATTAATTTAAGGCCCCCAAATGACACAGATTCTCTTTATTGGCTCTACTTTCTGAATCCAGTTATTGATTGTTGGGATTCTAATTAAAATCTTTGACCTCAACTGAAATCATTTAAGAAAGCATAGCCAATGTATTTGTCTTATTGATTCCAATGAAAGGAATACTATTTTTGGGAGTGTATATTTTTCCTGGAGCTTTAAATATTTTTATTAGGCTTATCTTATGGATTGAATTTTATTCAGACCCAATGAACATATGTTTAGACTTCAAACTGTGATCTTTATTTAGAAATGAGGTCTTCATAGATGTAACCCGAATTAAAATGAGATTAGGATGCTAGGTATTATTCTAGTATGGCTGGTGCTTTAGTACACATGAGGCATTTTCCTAGAGATAGAGCATGGTAGGAGCATTCAGAAGGAGGAGACGCTCGCTGTGACTTATGTACAAGTTAATAAAAAAAAACCCTCCTTCTTAAAAAGTATATTTCCTTCATTTCGTAGTTCTGTCCTCAATAACTATCAGAAAATAAATTTATTTTAAGGGACCAAATTTTTGTTACTTTGTGAGGCGACTCTTGGGGAAGGAAGACAGCAAACCTTGTAGAGTGATCAAAGAGCAGAGTGAGTTTTATATGTGATAGGTTGGCCCTGAAGCCTCAGTGGGAGTGGGGAGAGAGAGAGACAGAGAGAGAGACAGAGACAGAGAGAGAGAGAGAGAGAGAGAGAGAGAGAGAGAGAGAGAGAGAGATTGTCAATTAAACTATATTTTTTCTCTGAACCACCTCTACAACAAGGGCTATAGAGAAATTTCATAAGTTTCTTTAAATGTTGAATGAGAGAATCAATTCAATATTCTCCTATATCTCTACCTCTTTTAATTTGTCAATAGTACTCCTTCAGTAAACTTTCAAAATTGTTTCTTAATGTCCTGTCACCATTGTATGATATAGATCTGATCACTCTGATAACACAAAAGGCCCTTCATCCTTTTGTCATAAGGAAATCAAGCTTTTCTTATTGAAATTATTGGGTTTCTGGTTGCCATTGAAAAGCTTTAATTTGGTTTCTCTTATTAGGAAAAACTTATGGCTTGAAGATTTTGATGACCATCTCTTCAGTAATAAAGTGAAGAACTTTCAAAATCGTGTAATAATGGCTGGAAACAGCATTTCAACTATGAATTCTTCCAACATTAATCATGTATAAATGTTGCAATGCAGCATCTTTACAGTGAAACTATATACCTTGACAATTGTGATTGTTTAAGGGATGAGGTACTCGCAGATTGAATGAAGAACACCAGCTCTCTATGTCTTAAGCAAATGACAGGCGTGCATTTTACATGACTCACATTCTACGGGGTGTTATTTAGTAGAGTAGACAACCTGAATGACAAACTCTCCTTCTCTGTGAAGAATGAACAAAGCACAGAATCTGTGATAGGGATGCTTTTGAAGTAAAAGTAGTGTGGAAATATTTAAAAATGTAAAATATTAGATTTATGTATATTAATTATATGTGGGTTAGTGTATTACCTGTATGTTTTCACGTGTGTCATATACTTGGAGTGCTTTTGAGGTCAGAATCAGGTTCTGATCCCCTGGAACTAGATAGAAATACAGAAGCCATGATGCGGGTGCTGGGAACTGAACCCCAGGCCTCTATAGAATTAACAGCTGTTCTTAAACACTGAGACATCTTCCCTTCCCCAATTTTATAATGATTATAAGATTTCTTATAAAAGTTCTTAATTGATGGAGAGAAATAACAACTTTCCTGTATTTCAAGTTCATAACTTGAAAAGATACTGCATATCTCACTATTGTCTCAAAATATTGGTGAACAATGCAGTTAAATGACATTAGAATTCCCAGGGAATCTCAAGAAGAACAGAACATTGTTTACCCTCAACAGAAACAGGAAGGACCTCACCGACAAGAAAAGATCATGTAGTGTGATGGAGTAGAATCAGAATAACATTACCCTAAGCTATGCACACGAGCAGAGGAACCCCATGTCTTGCCTAGACAGACTACACTGACAGAGTAGATGGCCTTAATAGCAAGTCCTTGAAAAGAATTTTTTTTTAATTTTAAAAAGAGTGAACATTAAACTCTTAATTTATTTCTCTGAGTAGAATCCATCCTTACCAGGTGTGCTACTCAAAAGTTTTTCTTTTCTTTTTTTCCCCTTTCTTGTCTTTTTTGTTGTTGTTTTGCTTTGCGTTGCTTTTGTTTTTTCAACTTTATACAAACTAGTGTCACCTAAGGAAAGTAGAGGCAAATGGGTAGAAGTAGAAAATGTCATCCCGAGTGAAGTAACCCAACCACAAAAGAACACACATGATATGTACTCACTGAAAAGTGAATATTAGCCCCAAAGCTCAGAATACCCAAGATACAATTTATATATCACATGAAGCTCAAAAAGAAGAACAACAAAAGTGTGGATGCTCCCATATTTCTTAGAGAGGGGAAAACTACTCACAGGAGGAAACAGGGAGACAAAGTGTGAAGCAGACACTGAAGGAAAGGCCATCCAAATACTGCCACACATGGAGATCCATCCCACATGCAGTCACAAAACCTAGTCACTTGTTATGGATGCCAAGAAGTGCATGCTGATAGGAGTGATATAGCTGTCTCCCGAGAGGCTCTGCCAGAGCCTGACAAATACAGAGGCAGATGCTCCCAGCCAACCATTGGACTGAGAATGGGGTCTCCAATGTAGAAGTTAAGAGAAAGAAATGAGGTAGCTGAGGGGGTTTGCAACCACATAGGAAGAATAACAATATCAACCAATCAGACCCCCGATCTCCCAGGTACTAAACCACCAACCATAGAGTACACATGGAGCAACCCATGGCTCCAGTCGCATATGAAGCAGAGGATGGCCTTGTTGGGCATCAATGAGAGGAGGGTCCCTTAGTTCTGTGAAGACTCAGTGCTCTAGTAAAGGGGGATGCTAGGGCAGAGAGGTGGGAGAGAGAGGGTGGTTGGGTGGGGGAGCACCCTCATGGAAGCAGGTGGTGGGGGGAAGGGATGGGAGATTTCAGAAGAGGAAACCAGGAAAGGGGATAATACTTGAAATGTGAACAAAGTAGCCAATAAGAGAAAAGAAAAAATATATATAATTCCACAAAACACCTTGAAAATGTTTTGAGAGAATAAATGTACTGCTATTGCAAAACAAAACAAGACAAAAAAACAAAACAAAAGCAAACAAAAAACCCTGAACTATAGAGCTAGTGTTAACGCTTTCTTAATTAATGATTGATGTGGGATGGTCCAGTCCACTGTGGCCAGTTCCAACCGGCAGGAAGGTAGTCCTGCATTATATGAGAAAGAAAACTGACCAAGCCATGTAGAACAAGATAGTATGCAGTATTCCTTCCTAGTCTCTGCTTTAGTTCCTGGTTCCAGGTTCCTGGCTGGAGTTCTTGTCTTGAATTCTCTCAGTTATCATTTGTGACCTGTGAGTTGTAATTTGAAATACACACTTTCCTTCCAAAATTGATTTTGGTTATGGAGTTTATTGCAGCCTCAGAAAGCAAAGTAGGACACCAGGTAAATAATTAATGACGTCCAGAGATAATATTATTTAGATAAGTATATTAGCTTGAAATTTTACAAGAAAGCCTTCATGAAGTTGACTGTATTTTTCCTATGGAAAAATTATATATAATTTATTCCACATGTATTCAATGAGTCATGCAAAATGTTATCAAGAAATTTTAAATTTTGTTTTTTTGAGAGAACATACAACCAACACAACAGATTGATGGTAATGTATAGCCAATATAAAAGCAAGAAGAGGTCTCATTTGTGTCAGTATGAGCTACCCCCTTTATGGGCATTACACAATTACACAATGCTTTTTTTTCCTTCTTTTTGTGACAGGAAACAATTTCTTACTTCAATATGATTGGTCCTAATTTTTGAAGTTCATAGATTTAAAGTGTTGACGCACTCTTCCTTTGTTGATTAGAGCAAAAAAGTGTGGTTTTTCTTGGGGACCAGGTGAAGTCTTTTGGTAAGAAGATGACTTTGTCTCAGCCTAGAGTAATTCAAAGGGGAAAATTTTAGATTTTATTTTATTTTATTTTAGTATCGAATGCTGACTAGTTGATAGTTTCATGCCATTGTAACATGCCATGAGTAAATTCTTATATCTATAGCAGTTTAGAAAGACAGGTATTATAGCTTATGGGATTTGAATGACAGTGTCCCACAAAGGCTCAGATATTTGAACAGCTGTTTCCCAGTTGGTGGCACTGTGTTGTAAGGTGGCATAACCTTAGCAGAGGAAGTAAGTTACTGAGATAGGTTTTCAAAATTCATAAATTCACCCAACTGCCGGCTTGTAATCTACTTGGCTCTTGGGGTTAAAGATATAATCTCTTAGCTTCCTGCTATAGCTCCTTCACTTTCCTCCCTGATCATTAGGGATGTTTTCTCTGCAGACGTAAGCAAAAATAGGGGTTTCATTATCTAAGTTGCTTTTGGTCATAGTAGTCTCTAGAGTAACGGAAAGTAACTAATACCAAACTCAATTAAATGTAAAATTATAGCTGCAGTGAGAAATTATTCTTCTAATCCTCTCTTTTTTTCTCTTTTCTGCTTTCTTTCCCTCATGTTTTCCCTTTTAGTACATGCTAAGTAGTCAGGACAGACTAAGCACTGTAGAACGCACTGGACAAATAAAGATAAAATAGCCATGTCTATGTGTTTCACTCAAAGTATATAAACCAGTGAAAGGGTGAATCAAGTAAATAAAAAGGCACACAAAGAAAGTCTAAGTAGCGAATGCAAAGCCTGCACAAATAACCATGGAACACCAGAGGAGAGGAATTAATGAACTGAGTCTAGAAGGAAGGTCCAAGCTAGAAATAAGAGACAAGTTACAGTCCTATCTGCTTATGTGAAGTCTTTACCATTGTTCTTCTCAGTCTAGACCACTGTCATTCAGCATGCCTCTATAGCAGTCAGATCAATACCACGTGGAAAATTCATCAAAGGTCAAAGGCCACCTACTACAAAGGCACAGCTAAATATTTCATTTTTGGTGTTAAAAGAATGTCAGGAGTCAACATTTGGCAACACACTTCAGGGCATTATTTTTTGTTGTATCAATGAATTCAATGTAATTTAACTAATATTTTGATGGTCTATCACGTAAATAAAGCTCTGTGGTAGATTCAGTGGAAGAATCATGAAAAGTAAAGGATGGACCCAAAATTCCTAACTCAATAGCTAAAGGGATATTCCTATGGCAAACCACACTGCTGATACTCAGGCGTCTCTCTGCAGTAATAAAAAGGGTAGAAAATGACCTTAATTGGAAAATGTGTGAAAAATGAGTGAGGTGACAACATTTGAAATCTTGAAATCATTACTTAAATTGAATTCCAGGCACTTCTGGATATGTTTGCTTCGAAGAGGACAATTTGTTCTTTGACTAATTTTTTTGTGTGGTCTTATGTAGCTACAGTTCAACTTAGAAGTGATTTAGCTTTGGCTTTATTTTATAGTCAGGACTTTATCATAAAATAATAATAATATGAAGTTCATAGGTTGTTGAAAAGACTATTACATAAGAGGGAAAGTTTTGCCAAATCTAGTAGACTTTATAATCGTTCTCAAATTTTTCAATATTCTAATTTTGCTTAAACTTTGTGGTTGAGAAGGACACTTCCTATATGACAAACAACATATAAGAAGGTATTTAGTGGCAAAGAGGCTATAAAAACCAGAGGACCAGAAAGTCTATTGTGGGATTACATCTCCTAGAGAAGATGGAAATACAACCATGATGCTTGAACAAAATAGCTGCTTAAAAATACGTGAGTAATGACAATACAATCAGACAAGCTGACATGAAAAGGGACAATCTCATGGGGCTGACGCCAATACAGGGCAGTATGTGTAACTCCACAACTTGTAATAGAGGAAGAATCAGTCTTCTTTTGCGGATTAAACTCTCTAATTGAATATCAGATTCCAAATGATCGTCCATGAAATTATCTAAAACGAGCACCATTAAACACTCAGCACATGGGTATTCATATATGAAAATGTGTGTGTGTGTGTGTGTGTGTGTAAAAGTAATAAAAAGCGGTCATAAATCTGGGAAACAAGGGAGGGTCAGGGAGCCTTGAAAGGAGGAAAAAGAATGGAAATTATGTAATTATATTTTAACTAAAAAATTTAAAAATTTAAAGAAACACCAATAATGAAAAAACAAAGTTCAAACATGCAAAAGTGATGTAATAGGTATTATAATTATGGAATTATAATTATGCTGGGACCAGTGACTCCACCCGATATGCCCAAAACCAGAAGACAGGTTAAGTCTCATGCTCCTAGTCCTGGCTTCTGTAATAGTGTTATGTAAAGGCAATGGGCATCATTTCTAGGATTTCCTTTTTCTGAGCTTACCTATGTTGTTTGGAAAGCAGTTGTGTAAAATGACAAATTATATCCTGGTCCCAGAGAATTTTTTTCCACAGCCTCTTCCAAACTTCATAAAATACTCCTCCGTGACAGCGCAGTGGAATGCCATGTTCTTAATTGCCAATTGAGGCACTCAGGCTGGTCGCTGTCCACTTCTTATTCTGCCGGCAAACCCAGCGCTCTTTTAATTCTAAGAAGGTCTTGAAAACAAAAGCCCTTGGTAACTTTACCGAAGATTTGTGACTCTGAACAGCACACATATTACTGAAGCTTATTTCCCTTCCAAATCCAGCCAGTCGTTTGCTCTGGAGCCTCAATTATCTCTTGCTCCTGTGACACTGAGCTACCAGGTAACATTTCATGACTTCTTGCCATCGCTCAGACACACAAGAGTCGGCAGAGCAAGAAGGAATATCAAGTTAGTGATATTAGTGGGGCTTTGAGGGTCACTAGCTGGGACTCCTCCTAAATCAGTTGGAGGACGCAGATGTGAATGATAAGGCAGATGACAGCCTTGACAAGTCCTGTCTCCATGAAAACAGATGATCCTGTTGGTTTCCCCAGATGTAGATTCTCATCTTCCATTGTCTGGAAACTCTTGCAACTTCCTCTGCCTGAGTAGTTGAAAATAAAGGTGAAAAAGTGGGCTGGTTGTGCAAGGGCTATGCACTGGCTTTTCTTGGTTGTCTCAAAAAAAAAAAAATTACCAGGGAAATATTGTATGGCCACTTCCTGGCTTGATGTTGGGACATTGACAATCTGCCACCTGAAATAATACTCACCAGTGCACAGCTGTCCTGAGACTTAGTGTCTTTAAGTAAATTGCAGGGCTGACGCTCTGACTGTTAAGTTCTACACTCACTGCCAGACCATCAAAGTCCTTTGTCTTCCCCAGAGTGGCTAAACTGTTCCAGTTAAAAGAGATAATTTGGTGCCCTCCAGTGGCTAGACCTGACTTCCTTGTTCATGACCTTTCAACCTCTTTTGTCCTTATGGAAAAGTTGAAATTCAGAGCTTTCTTTGAGGGCTGTCTAAAATTGGAGGGAAAAAAAAAAACCCAGAATTCCTCAATATAATGGAGAAGTGGCAGGATCAGGAAGCAAGAAATAAAGACAAACTTGTGAATTTGAAATGGTAGTAGTAGTAGTAGTAGTAGTAGTAGTAGTAGTAGTAATAGTAGTAGTAGTAGTAATAGTAGTAGTAGTAGTAGTAGTAGTAGTAGTAGTAGTAGTAGTAATAGTAGTAGTAGTAGAATATGACAGATCAATATTTAGGTGGCAGAACCATTCTTTAGAGCTTGATGGCCTCACATACCTTGAAGCCACATAAATTTGAAACTACTTTACCAATAAAAGTTTTGCAAAGCCCACCTTCCTCCCACACACAATAGTTCTGAGATCCTAAAAAAAGGGGGCGGGAGACACATTTCTAAATGACTTTTACTTCATTAAGTAAAATGAAGAAAATTTACTATAACACCTAGTAAAATGTCCCCTGCTACTCAGAAAAAGTAATTTGCTTTACAAATCCAGCAAGGAAGTTATAGTAAAATTCCTGTCCCAGTCAACCGTGTCACATATTTAAGCATCTTCTCCTCTGTACATTACAAGCTGAGATAGTCTTGTGACAGGCCATCATAGAATAAGCATCTTCTCCTCTGTACATTACAAGCTGAGATAGTCTTGTGACAGGCCATCATAGAAGTGTGATCCAAATCCCTTCTTTGGCAAGGATGGAGAAAATGAACTTACCACTCAGTTCTTGATACATAGTAATGAATAAATTATTTTTTTAAAAATGGGTAGGAAAGAAACACCTGTCTAGGTACACTTGTCTAGAGAGAAACAGACCTCTTTACTGTCTAGCCAAAGAAGCCAAACCATTTAGCTTACATGAAAAATAAACCACTTACTTCCTGGTTTTCTTTGTAATAAATAAGTAGGAAAATGACATTGGTTGTAGATTTGAGTACACAAAACTGTAGCCATTGCCCAACTATGCCTGTTTACCTACTGAAACAGAGCTACTTGATTGAGGTCTGGTCTTAGCTTAAACTTTTCTTAAGAATATTATGAAATGATCTGATGTAAAGAGGATGGTTTTGAAGAGGAAATGCAAAATAATAGTATAAAATATTTAACCCATAGCTTCTCCTATTCTTCATTTTCTGCCCAGAGACAGCGGTGGATTAACGTGTATGTAGCAATAAGTGGCTGAATTCTGAGTATTATTTTAAAGTTGACACACACAGGATTTGCTCACAGCTCACTGAAGATTATGAGAGGTAGGAGTCAAGAAGGACTCCAAGGATGGACTTGTCATTAGTGAGGATGAGAGAGGAGTGTGGGAAGACATATGAAGAAAATAAGGTGCAGAGACTTTAAATGAGTCATCCAACGACTCACTGGTGAGTCAGGGAAAGTTACTTGAATTGGTAGGAAATTAAAAGATTTCTTGGTTTATTTGTGTGTGTGTGTGTGTGTGTGTGTGTGTTTGTGTGTGTGTGTGTGGGTGTGTGTTTTAGAGTTGGAAAATTGGAGTTCTAATGCAGACAAGTGATTTGTTCAAGGTCACAGAAAAATGAAAAAACAGAGCCTCTGAGATAGGCGTCTTGACAGGCAGACAAGTAGGTTCATGTTTTTGCTATGGCACTATAGCTATGAAAGTCCAAATATAACCAGGTTTAAGCAAGTCTGTAAATGCACTAAGGGATAAAGAATGCCTGGAGACATTTGGGGGAGAAAGCCCTTAAATCCCACAGGTTAGAAACTCATTCTAGACTCATGAAGGATGATTCTAGTTAGATCGTTAGATAACCCCATTTGAACTATGACTAAATGAAATACTCTCCTTTTGAGATGTATTTAAGGTCAAGGTGAGCAATGGTAAGTATCATTTAATAGGAAAAGTTCCCATCATGAACCAGAAATTCCATCTTTAAGCCCGAGAAATCTCACAGCTTAACTCAAAGCAAGGGAGACAGATAAAGTATCACAGATTACAAAAACCATCCTTTAAAAACGTTCCTTCCAAATGAGAGTTCAGTGTAAAAATGATTATGGTGATTTATATGTTTGAAGATACAACCATAAGACCTGGATACATAATTGCCTACTCCTTTATAATCTCAACTCTTTATTTACATAATATATAATTTAATTATATATAGCACTTTTTGTAAGTCAGCTATTGCTACAATTGCTATAATAATGCTGTAGAACAAAGCACACCAGGCATCTATAGATAGAGTAGGTTATATTTTTTTGCTGGGTTTTGGCCTTAGTTCCTGAAGAAAGCTCCCAAATCCTTGATTTTCTTCGAGGTTTGTCTTTTGTACTTATGGTGTACCACAGGAGAACAGGTTTACAACACATCCACAGAGCAAACCATCTCACTAACTGACCAGAGGGTTCTCATTTGCCTTTGCTCATGAATCTTCTCAAGACTTCTGCTTTCTGATAGTATTCAATATCCTATTTATGGCTCTTATCAACTCTTCTTATTTTGGGCGATGCATACTTTACTAAGGTAACCCAAACCACTGTATTGAAGGGTACCTATTTCTTTAGAGCAATGGTTCTCAGCCTTCTTAATGCTGTGACTCTTTAATACAGTTTCTCATGCTGTTTTCACCACCAACCATAAATTTTTTTGTTGGTACTTCATAAGTAATTTTGCCATTGTTATGAATAGTAATGTAAAGATTCCTGTTTTTCTGTGTCTTCAGCAGCCCCTGCAAAAGGGTTAGTTGCTTCCAGAGGGGTTGTCATGACCCACAGTTTAATAACTACTACTTTAGATTCGGCTTATCTATCATCTTATGTTGCTGACTGTATATTTCCATTGGTGACAATATTGTATGATGCCATTCCACCAATGATACCATATTTCTATTCGGGTAACCTTGGAAAAATGGGTAACATTTAGGAACCTCGGTTTTCTTGTTTGGAAAGTCAGCTTGAACTTTCTCCCAGATAAAAGAAAAGTGAGAAGTCAATGGAAGAATAAATCAAAGACCTGAAAATGTAATCTGGACCATAGAAAAAGAGTTCAGAATGTGTTAGTAATCATCTGAGCAATTCATATGCATTGTGCTATAATGGCTTTTAACAACACCAAGATGTAGAAACTTTTGTTTTCTGATCTTAGTCCTATGTGAGATTCAACTGAAGTCCAGAGATGGTTCTCAATACACCCCACATAAGACAGAAATGGGACCTGCGTTCAGGTAGACAGGCACCTGAGTCCACACATTTCCTCTCTCCATATTAGTCCATCATCTACAGACCTCATGTATGGCTTGTTTCCACTCTTACCTTTAATAAAACCTGTCCTTTGGATATCACTCCAGTGCCATGCGTCTTGTAAGAGGTTCATTTCCAAGTACATTTAATAATATTCACGAGTAGAGATTAAGTAAATGTGCTTTCATCTTTATTCTATTTGGTTTTTGATGTTTTAGAAAAATCAAACAATCTGACAGGACAGAGTTCTGAATGTGATCTAAGAGATTATGGTGTTTATTTTTTTACATAGTATGAACATTTATCTAAGATACTTGGTTTAGTTTTCAAAGAAGGCAACATACATTGCTTGTGCCATGCCTGCTACAAATATAAGGGAATGACATGATTTTCTTACCATATCTGTCCATTCCACTTAGGCTCAAAGTGTCAAAGCACATTCTTATCAAATAGTTTAAGAGAGGCTACCTCTTAGCCAAGGATTGGAAAAATCCATAATGCAGTTTCAAACATCCAGCCACATTTCTTCACTAGTTCCAAGTGTAATGACAAAAGGTTGTGTGCTTCCTTTAAAGTGATAGAAGTCTAGAAAGAGAGATGAGCATAAATTACTTCAACCTGAACAGAGCATCATAACTGCTATAGACAAATAGCAGAAAAGATGCCATGGTGAATTGGAAATGAAAATGGCCAAGGAATATTTCATGGATGATGCAACATTTAAACTGGTAAACTGGTCTTGACTAGATGAGCTCTGAGCAAGAAGAGATAGAGAAGACAGAATACACATAGATATAGGGCTGGGTCTTCTCTACAATTGGGGAACAGTTGGTTTGTCAAGAGGTAAAATGCACAAACTGGAAAGTGTGAGTAGGGCTTCCTTTCAGATGAATTTTAATGCCCAGTCTCTGAGCATAATCAACTGTGTCATCAGCTCTCTGGAAAAGATCTGTGAGTCTGGGCAGAATAATTAGGAATTGATAAGAAAGATACACGAAATATCAAAAGACAGTGATGTCAGAGTTTTGGAGGTTGTATTCTTGGCTTGTCCTTGGAACTCATTCATTCAACTAGAGCTTGTTTGTCCAGCATGTGTTAACCCCCAGCACTGTGTCTTTACAGTAACTGTCCATTCAATTTCTTTAAACATGATTGAGATTATCATTGACTAGTCATGCACTTGACTAGTCTGTGTGTATAAAAATACTTTACCAATGGGCTTTTATGTATATACACCTGTACAATCGTATAAACATTGGGCAGTTTTCTCCAACATAGTGTCAGCCAGAGAAAACACACTGTAAATTTATCTGGTTAAAATGTGATTTGAATTAGACCAATACTCTTTCTTTTAATTTTTTTTAAATCATGAAGTTTATAGTACATCCATTTATGTGGTCCTATGTAACTATTTTTTTTCTGTTCTGGAAAGCTATGACATATACAAATCTGTGTCCATGAAGAGGACAAAAAGCATCATTGTGAGGAACAAGCTGTAAAAACAGTGCTGCCAGTGGAGACTAGTGCACACTCATTCAAGGAACTCTTGGGATTTCCTACTTCCACTCAAAATATTCAATCATAAATAGAGAATTCAACCTTCATTTTTCTGAAAGAAACAGCATGCCATAATTATTGATCTTCATTTTCCCAGCATTTTGAACAACTTGGATAAATAGATATTACCAAAGTACTGCCTAAATGAGCGAATGAATGACTGTTTGACTTGTCTGAAAATAATTCATAACATTATGACATAGCATTTTCTGTACTGTTTACACATAGACAGTGGTCATATAATCGTCCTGATTATCCCCTGTTGTTTTTAATCTTACTGTCTTGAACTGTGTATTTAGTCCTTTTCTTTGCATTTTTGTCTCCCTCAGTCTTCCAGTTCCCCTTAAAGAGCATGGTAAATATTATGTTTTAATATATACAAAATATCACTATCATTACCTTTGATTTTTCTTTCTCTTGTCTTCACTTTCATGTCTCTTGACTTCTCACTATTTCATATGTTCAATCTATACGTCCCCCTTCTTATTTTATCTCCTCACTTCTTCCTGGTGCAATGGCTCTTATTTCACTACGCGCTAACTACATCTCATTGTCTTCAAATTGCTTATGGTCATATCCCTCACTTCATACAGACGGCATCTAAATGCAAATATCCCCGAACAAAAAAATCACAGAGTGGCAGAGGGAAATAAAGTTTTGAAATAAACACTGTATATTGAATTGGTTTCTAAATCAGCACCAGTAAACAAATGCCAAATAGCGGTCTCTAGAGACAGAAGATGAGTACATTTTGAAATGGGAAATCTCTCTCTCTCTCTCTCTCTCTCTCTCTCTCTCTCTCTCTGTGTGTGTGTGTGTGTCTTTCATCCCTTTAAAATACATAAAACATTTCTTCAAATAACTAAGGACCCTTTTAGCTGAAATTATAGACTATCCAATCAGATAGTTCATGTTTATTTTGACCAATTGATAAACAGACGGAGTCTGAGAGGGAAAGGTCTCAATCTGACTTGCAGGCTAGCCATTTTACATGCAAGAAATGGAGGTCTTATATGCTACTATCCCATCTTGAAAGTATGTGACTTATGGTGATATTCCCTCAGGAGACAAAACCTAAGCTGACTTTGCCAAGATGTCTCCTTAGATTAAGATGTGGTTTATGATGATTAGAGGATTCCAGGATTACCTGTCTCTAAAAACACCGCATTTCTAATCAATGTGCCAGTTTTGTAGTTACTAGTCATGTGACTTTAGGCATGGTGGAACCTGCCCGAGTCCACATATCCTACTCTAGAAAAGAACATATACTCATGGCTTCAGAGAGTTATAAGAGAGTGAAGTAAAAGAGTGTCTGTAAAGGGCTTAGGAGAATCTTAACCCTGAGATCTTTAATAAACAGCACTGTTCCCATTACCTGTCAAAGGCAGAGATAATAACTGAGTAACTTTTCCTCTGGAATATGTGAGATATCTTCTTATCTTCACACATGCCACTTTATTTTCTATTTCTTCTTCTTCTTCTTCAGCTAGCTCACAAAACACACATACCCACCCTTCAATCCCTATCTATTTCGGCCTGAGAGTTCCAGAGAGTATGCCTTTATTTCCCTGAGAAGTGGTATCTACTCATTAAAAGTCATTCAACAATTTATTTACTCAATGCCTCTTCATTTCGTAAGTTATGGAAATATAGTCAGGAAAAGGGTAAAATAGGTGAAAACCCCCACTTTATGGAGCTTATGTTTCAGTTGAGAACATAAGAGTAATATAAATAAATAAACTCTGTTGAGTTGAAGACATTCATTAGTGCTATGGAGAACACAAAGCAGAAAAGAAGTCACAGGGTGCCCATGCTAGGAGCTGGGAGTACCTTCTAATTTGAAGAGGTTAAGGAACAAATATATTTGAACAAAGAAGAGAAATGAGAGTTGTTGGAAACTGGTCCAAGGCTGCTCTGGACAGGGTGATGCACACGTGTGACAGCTCTAAACCTTTACATGTATTGACCCTCTGCACTGAAACTATTTTTCTTAGGTTCACCTGCTCTAGTTTGTGGTTGTTAATTACGCTGAGTTTACATGAAAGTTGTTCATATTTTGTAATAGGTATTTCAAATTCTGTATTTTAATTTCTTAGAGATCGAAAACAGGGGTTGACCTATCTACGTATTTTTGTTAAATTCTTGTGGGATTAAGAGCCAACGATCATTCAGGATAACCAAATCTGATTTTGAGCGTCATTATTGAGCTGGCTGGAGACTGCCACTAGAGAAACAGTTCTCACAGAGCAGCTCTGACTGCTTTCTGCTACAAGGAAAACCACATACTGATTAGCAGTGTCACGGACCCTTAAAGCAAGCAAGCAATTTGACAAAAGCCAAAAACATGCACTTAGCAGGGACACCTTGAGCCCAGGTTTCCAGAAAATGGTTCCTATGAGCTTTTTCGCAGTGGAGAGAGACAGGCAGGGTATATGTTAGTTTCAGGTTAAACCAAAGGTGTCTCCAAATGTGACAACAGAGAGGCATTTTCACACTTTCACAAAGTAGTGTTGAGTCTGGTCTCAGATTCCTCAAATTGTCCATTAAAGTTAATTTAATGATAATGTTAATTTTAGTGTCTAAAATAGGTGATCAGGTGAGAGTGTTGTAACCACGAATGACAATCTGTAGCAGCTTCTCAGACTTGAAGGTTTCCTACATTTACGTTCAATTTATATATTTTTTCTGTATTATTCTTCCTATGGTACTCTGCTTTTCATTCTCAGATTAAAGGAAAGACCTTCAAGGTGTTGTAGTATCAGTAATAGAATATGTAATAGAATAAGAAACTGATAGATTTTTGCATTTTCATAGTAGTTTTCAGGGTTTCTGCTACTTTTAGCATTTAAATTGTGGTTGTATAATCTTAAGATTTCATCAGGTTTAGCATCATCTAGTCTTGGTAGCATGATATCCTGCGTCTATAGTACTAAGTAAGTGAGGTGATGGACAGGGGTGGAATTATGGGTAATAGAGAGTGACACCCTGTGTAAACACAGTGGTCTTCTACACCTTTGGCACCATATTGCTTCGAACCTGGAATCAGATGCAAAATGTGAAACAGATGCACATTTCTATTATGTTAAAAATCTAACTTTCCAATAATATTACATATTCAGTATTTTAAGGGGGCGTATGCTTGAAAAACAACTCTGGACATTGACTTCTATGATGCCACCATCTCTGATTTGGTTAACCCAAGCCATTTATCAGTAGGGACAATGGTAAGCAGAAATGCCCAAACAATTTGCTTAGTCACACTGAAGCAGGAGAGATTGAGAACTTCCAAAATACCCAATCTGTTGTAAAGTCATTTCATTTATCAAATTGAACACTTTAAAAATAAATCCATTGCTCTGATGCTTGTGTAGAATCATAAACATCGCAGGCCCTGTGCCTTTTCATTTGTTTGAAGGTTGAATGTAGAAACAGTTTCTGTTACATCAAAGATCAAAACATCAAGGTTTGGAACATTTTGTGTGCTCATTAGAGTTAGTGTCAGATGTGTCTCCCAGGCTTACACCTACCTGCCATTGAAGGGGAAGCATCTTGTCAGCTATTTATGGAAAACCCCAGGGGTCTCCTCCTGAGAGATCCTGAACGTATAATTTTCAGCACCTCGTGAAGACTGCCACATGTCCTCCACCTCTGCACCTTCTCCAGAACAACCTGTGAAAGTCTCTGCTATTAACACTGCTACACAGCTTAGCAATATTGTGATTTTTAAGTTGGCTGCTATAACTTTGTTCCAGGACAGTGCTCAGCTAAGAACAAACTATGGGAAAGAGAGAGGCCAATTTCTGATCATTGTCCTAATAACATCTCTGTAGCCAACCACAAATTACAAGGGTAATCTGTGTGTGTGTGTGTGTGTGTGTGTGTGTGTGTGTGTGTGTGTGTGTGTGTCTAAGTGTGTATATGTATGCAGGCAAAAAGAGAAACAAAGGGAGGAAAAGATACTGAGATACATATACAGAAAATGTTTCAGCTTTAATTTATGGATTATTTTCATCTCAAAGGATAGTTTAATGTCAGAAGATGTGATAATGGTATGATATTACAATTTTACTGGACTTTAAAATACATTCAATTTTATAATTCAAGAACATGTATCACCAGATTATTTAAATAATTGGACTAATTCATTAATGAATTAACATCTCAGCCCGTTTTCAAGAGAATAATCAGTGTAGAATTTATAGTAGGAAGTTACATCTTAAAGTGGACAATTGGATGGATTTTAGCAAATGCCAAATATAATGAAGATATAAGTAGGATTTCCTTGTAGGCTTTTCTAGCCTGAGTTCCTCTCCTACCACAGTTCCAGGCAATCAGTGGTAAATGTTCTAGAATATCAAATGAGAATCTTACACTGAATTATTCTTCTGTGCATGACCCTTTGCTCATATTGTATAATACCTTAGGGGTCCATCCACACTGTAGCTGTATTAGTAGTCTTTTTCTTTTTAATGTCGCATCATGTTTTTGCTTATGAGCCTAGCATTTAATGGCTGAGTCATAACCAGCCAAGACTCAGTAGAGAGACTGGGACACCAACCCAGCCACAAACTCTTTGACCCACTATTATTTTTTCTGCCTGCAAGATATGCTGGGGTAAAGGTGGAACAGCATTTGTGCAAGTATCCAATGACTGATCCACCTTGAAACCTACGTCATGAGACAGTCCGCATAGCTGACACTGCCCAGAGGGCAAGGAACCAAAGGTCAGATATCCAAGAGACTTAGGATAGAAGCAAATGTGCCCAGAAAAAAAGTCAATGTAATGATTCCTAATGATACTCTGCTATAGTTCTAGACTGGAGCCTAGCATAATCATAATCAAAGAGGCATCATCCAACAACTGATGGAAGCAGTTCCAGAGGCCCACAGCAAAACATTAGGTGAATTTCAAGGAATTCTGGGGAAGATGGAGAGGAAAATTTGTAAGAGCCAGAGAGTTCGAGGACACTACAAGAAAATGGCCCATAGAATGAACTAATCAGGGCCCATAGGGGCTCATGGAGACTGATCTGACTATTAGAGAGCCTGTATGAGTCTGACCTAGGCACGCAGCCTATATGTTAAGTTTGTTTAGATTGGTGTTCTTGTGGGATTCCTGATAGTAAGGAAGGAAGTATCTTTGATTCTTTTGCCTGCTTTTGGAACCCTTTAGTTCCTACTGGGTTGGTCCACCCAGTCTTACTCTGAGGGCATGTGCCTAGCCTTGCTGCAACTTGATATATCATGTTGAGTTGATATCCTGGGGTCTGCTCTTTTCTGAGGAAAAACAGAGGAAGAGTGGATCTGGCAGAGAGGGATAGTGGGGAAGACAGAGATCAGAGAAAAGGAGAAAGGAGAAACTGTAGTCAAGATGTTATACATGAGAGAAGAATAAATTTTAAAAGTTGCCTCATGTTTTATTGGATGAGTATACGGTGGTTTGGTAGTCCACTTACCAAGTGATGGAACTTTGATCTATTTGCATGTTACAGCTATTATGAATAAAGGCATCCTGCACAATTTCAATACAGATATTTTTGTAGAAAAATGCTTTATTGTTTATTGCAATAGGACAACAAAGTTATGTGATAAATAATTAGTACAGTTAGAAAAATCTCAAAGTGTTTTTCCTAAGTGTGTGTACCATTGTGGATGATGTTACATTTTTAGATACTTGAAAATTTTCTATAACATATTTTGATCACATTGACCACACTGTGCCTCAACTCTTACTAGATCCACCCACACTTCCTACCCACTCAACTTGGAATCTTCTGCTTCTGTACTTACAAAATCCAGTTAGCATTACCTACATATTTTTGGATATATGGCCTTCCAGTGGATTAGGGTTGACCTATCAGAGACTGCATCCTTAAAGGAAAACCTTTCTTTTAGCAGTTATCAGTAGATAACAGCTACTAAGTTAGGAGTGGGACTTTGTGCCTGCCTCCCATCTCTATGCTGGATTTTCCTCTGATTTGAGCTTGAATATGCCTTGTGAATTTTGCTAGCAATATATGGAAGTCAACACTATTCCAAGTTTTGCATTATTGTTCTTCTTGAAAAAGTATCTGTGAAAACTTACTTTTGGTTTCAGTTTGGTTGAGCCATTATGATGGCTTATATTGATTGTCAACTTGACAAGTGAGAGACAAGTTTCTGAAGGTGTTTCAAAATAATCAAGGTGGGAAGTACCATTCCTTGGACTAAGTAAAATAGAGAAAACAAACTGCACATCAGTCATTGTTTCTTTCTGCTACTGACACACTATCGGCAATTGCTCATGCTTTGATGACTGTAATTTCCCTGCCTTCATGGACCACCTTCCTTTTTAACTGCAATTCAGAAATCTCCCTTAACATGCTTCTTGTTGAATATTTAGTTAAAACAATGAGAAACTTAGAGCCATGTTTTCTAGAGACTTGATGAAACAAGTCACGAGTCTCAGGAAAGGTGTTTTTTCTTGAGGTTCACATTCTGATTGGTGGACTTTTAACTGGGCTGTCTTTTGTTACATGATTAGCCCTGATCTAATTAGCTGGTGGCTATTAGAAAACAAAGGCTGGCCTCTTTAGAGCAAGAGGGAATTATTCTAGAATGCTGTTCGTTTTTGCTAAAGTATTTGTATATTCTGGTTTACCAACACAAACTGTGAACCTGGACTACACTGTTTTCTTCCTGAGTCTCTAGTCAGTTGGAGGACTCTGATTAATATAATATTTAAGTGGGCTGCTGCTGATGCACTCTTTATGATGACTAATGATGAGTATTCTTCTTATGAGTAAAAATATTCCTGAACATTTATAATGTGCTCATAATTTGCACATAATTTTTGGTGAAGTATCTGTTTAAATATTTATCCAGATTTTTCTTGTTATTGAATTATAAGAATGTTTCAAGGACACCATGGCTCAGATCTAAAGTATCACCCACAAGCTCATGTTTCAAACTCTTCCTGCCTAGTGTCTGGCGGTAGGACCTTTTGGAGAGTAGGCCTGGGAGGTAGAAGAGAGTCACTGGGAATTGTCTTTTTAGCCTTTGTCTACTCTTATCTCCAGACATGGTCTTTTCTTTCTGATACTGTCTATGTGGATAAATACTCAATTTCTTGTATTGTTGTATTGTATTGTAGATACTGAATTGTTTGTATTATGTAAGTGGGTTCCCAAAATTGCATGGGATCCCTGCACCCTGTTGGCTTTGATTGGTAACTAAAGTTGCCTGTGGGCAATGACTAGGCATCGAGGCAGAGGAAAGGATTTAGGATTCTCTGGCAAGGGGACTGAGGAAGGGGGAGAATCCCCATTGCCAGGAAAGGAAGAAGATACAGGCTTGAGAGCTGAGGAAGACAGTACCAATTATGTAAGAACAGGGGAAGAGTTGCACCACCCCCATTAAGTCTAGGGTAGCAAAGATGGGTTATAGACTTTAGTAAGTAATAATTCAGGGGTATCGGAAGAAAAGCCTTAGCAACATGGATTTAGGAGTGGCTCAGCTATTGAGATAATTAAGATATATTAATATAGAAGGCTGTACATGCATATGTGTGTGTGTGTGTGTGTGTGTGTGTGTGTCTACCATTCGAGAATCCAAAGCTTTGTCCTACCGCTACCTCTGGGAAGACTAGAACATATTAATCAGAGATTTTAAATTCTGATCCAATTGTTTTTCTACTTTTCTTTTATGGATCACTCTTTTGGGTCCAATTAACAGAACAGTTATCTAAGCGAGTTTTCAAGGCCTTCTTTGTATTTTCTTCTATGTCCTGTACAGTTTTGTTCTCATGTTAAGTAACAGTGAAGCATATGATTATCCAGTCATTGAAAAACCTTGTTAATAACATTTTCCTCAATATAATTACCTCTTATTCTTCAAGAGTTAAATAATCATATGATTTCAGGTTTATGAGTATATTCTCTAGTCTACTCTAGTAACTTAGAGACCTGTTCTTATACAAAGGATATGTCAGACTGAGGATAATCCTGGACCTAGGTGGTATGAGCCTTCAACACTGTTGCCTGTTTTAAAAATTGCTTTGTTTGTTACAAATGGTCTCTCTCTGTGTCTCTCTGTCTTTCTCTCTCAGTCTCTGTCACTCTGTCTCTCTCTATCTCTCTGTCTCTGTCTCTCTCTTCAAACACACACACACACACACACACACACACACACACACACACACACACATATGCCCGTACACATACATACACACACACACTTTAGGTCCAACTTTCCATATCTCTTAAAGTGTGTTGTGATTTTGACTGGGATTGTATCTGCAAATCAACTTGAGCAGTTTCAAGGCTTCCTGATCCAGAAACATAACATTTTCTTTAATTTCCCTAACTATAATTTTTATGTTCTTCACTAAGTTAAGCCCAAAGAAGTCGATGGTTTAGTGAGACTGTAAATTATTATTTAACAAACACTTTCAAGTGAACTCTTTTTTTTTTTATTAACTTGAGTATTTCTTATATACATTTCGAGTGTTATTCCCTTTCCCGGTATCCGGGCAAACATCCCCCTCCCCCCTCCCCTTCCTTATGGGTGTTCCCCTCCCAACCCTCCCCCCATTGCCGCCCTCCCCCCACCAGTCTAGTTCACTGGGGGTTCAGTCTTAGCAGGATTCAGGGCTTCCCCTTCCACTGGTGCTCTTACTAGGATATTCATTGCTACCTATGAGGTCAGAGTCCAGGGTCAGTCCATGTATAGTCCTTAGGTAGTGGCTTAGTCCCTGGAAGCTCTGGTTGCTTGGCATTGTTGTACATATGGGGTCTCGAGCCCCTTCAAGCTCTTCCAGTTCTTTCTCTGATTCCTTCAACGGGGGTCCTATTCTCAGTTCAGTGGTTTGCTGCTGGCATTCGCCTCTGTATTTGCTGTATTCTGGCTGTGTCTCTCAGGAGCGATCTACATCCGGCTCCTGTAGGTCTGCACTTCTTTGCTTCATCCATCTTGTCTAATTGGGTGGCTGTATATGTATGGGCCACATGTGGGGCAGGCTCTGAATGGGTGTTCCTTCAGTCTCTGTTTTAATCTTTGTCTCTCTCTTCCCTGCCAAGGGTATTCTTGTTCCCCTTTTAAAGAAGGAGTGAAGCATTCACATTTTGATCATCCGTCTTGAGTTTCATTTGTTCTAGGCATCTAGGGTAATTCAAGCATTTGGGCTAATAGCCACTTATCAATGAGTACATACCATGTATGTCTTTCTGTGATTGGGTTAGCTCACTCAGGATGATATTTTCCAGTTCCAACCATTTGCCTACGAATTTCATAAAGTCGTTGTTTTTGATAGCTGAGTAATATTCCATTGTGTAGATGTACCACATTTTCTGTATCCATTCCTCTGTTGAAGGGCATCTGGGTTCTTTCCAGCTTCTGGCTATTATAAATAAGGCTGCAATGAACATAGTGGAGCACGTGTCTTTTTTATATGTTGGGGCATCTTTTGGGTATATGCCCAAGAGAGGTATAGCTGGATCCTCAGGCAGTTCAATGTCCAATTTTCTGAGGATCCTCCAGACTGATTTCCAGAATGGTTGTACCAGTATGCAATCCCACCAACAATGGAGGAGTGTTCCTCTTTCTCCACATCCTCTCCAGCATCTGCTGTCCCCTGAGTTTTTGATCTTAGCCATTCTCACTGGTGTGAGGTAAAATCTCAGGGTTGTTTTGTGAACTCTTGAAGGTAGAGAAATACAATCCATTTCTAGATATTGATGTTTCTGTTTCTGTAACTCTTTTTACTCAAATGCACTATAGTAACTAAAATATTCTCAACACTGTGTAGACAGGGATTTTATTGTCTTTACATGACAACAGTTAACAAAAATTCAATAAATGTGTTTCTATTACTCTTAGTTTCTCACCAAAATCCCTCAACTGAAGAATGGATTAAGAATGTACTACATCTACCCAATGGAATACTATTCAGTTATTAAAAACCAAGAAATCATAAAATTTTCAGGCAAATGGATGGAACCTGAGAATATCATCCTGATACGGTAACCCAGTCTCCAAAGAACATGCATGGTATGTACCCATTTATAAGTGAATATTAGCCGTAAAATGCAGGTACTCCTCAGATCCAAAGAAGGTACACAAGAAGGAAGGCCCAAGCAAAGAAACTTGAATCTCACTTAGAAGGGGAATAAAATAGTTAAAGGAGGGAGAGCACTGGGTGGGAGGGCTGATGGGGAAAAAATGGGGGTTTCAGAATCAGGTTTTGGGAGGGACAGGAAAGATTGTTAGAATGAATAGAAATATGCAACTGGCAGGGGTGAGGAGGTAGGGGCATCTCCAGGACCAGACAAGAGACCTGGGATAAGGGAGGCATCCAAGAATCAATTAGGGTGACTTTACCTTACATTTGGGATATGGAACCTGCAGAGGCCACCTCCTGTAGCCAGGAAGGAACCTCAATGTAGTGATAGAGATATGAATTCATCCGCAAAACTTTCAATCCAAAATTTACTCTGTCTACAAGTAGTGCAGGCATGGGAGAGGGAACAGGGACTGAGGGAGTGGCCAACCAACAACACCTGGCCCAACTTGAGAGTCATCTCATAGGCAAGCACCAATCCCTAACACTATTAACGATATTCTGTATGCTTGCAAAATGGAGTAATGCTGTATATGTTGTGTAGCTTTTTGTGATCAATCTTAATTTTTACCATGAGAAGCTTCATGTTTTATCAGATTATTTTAGTACACTTATTAAAGTAACCAAAAAAGTTTTCTTGATTTGTCTTTTGATCTGATGGTTATTCTACTTACTTTTCAAGTATTGAACCACCTTTCATTTAGGTGAATCTCATTTCTATGTGTGAATCTCATTTCTATGTACTGTTGGTGTCTGTTTGTTAGACCCTGGTAATAATTACGATGCTTGGGTTCTTAGGTTTATTTTTGCTGTCTTTTTCTGCTTCTCACGTCAGGATGATGCTACCCTTACAAAGTGAACTATGGGACATTTCCGGTGGTTCAATATTTCTCTAGAGGATTCTTGTCAGTTTGCTACTCTTTTCTCCTGTTTGATAGATTTCACCAGAAAAGCCATGCAGGCTTAACAAAACCCTGACATTCCATTAGACATGAGAAAGCTGTGCCAGCCTACCTAGAAACTTTTGATTATAGATTTGATTTTTGTTCTATAGATAGAAAATCTTTCTCTCTTTCTTTGGTAATGAACTTTGGCCATTCTGCTCACCCATCTGAGTTCCCTAAAGGGCAAGATTTCGTAACACCCCCTTTTCCATCTCTCAGTGTCTATAAAATCGATTTTGGTTATTATGCCCCCTGCCTTCATTTGTTTCTTAACATTGTTTGCTGACGTTTATTTTATTGTTGCTCAAGATCATATTTCTCTGTTTAGCCCTTGCTGGATCTTGCTCTGTAGACCAGAATGGCCTTGAACTTAGAGATCCATCTGTCTCTACCTGGATCAAAGATATGTGCTACCACATCATGAAATTTGCAGGCAAATGGATGGAACTAGACAAAAATAATTCCAAGTTAGGTAACCGATTCTCTCTGAAAGACAAATATGGAATGTATTCACCTATACGTGCATACTAGTCAATAAATAAATGATAACCAACCTATAATCCATAGACCCCCTAGGTATAGAGGAAGGGAATATGGGTGGTGGACAGATTTCTTTCTCTTGGAGGGGAAAATAGAAGACATTTTGTGGGTGGACTAGGGGAAGCAAGAATACAGTAGGATCAGGTAAAGAGGAGAAGGGAGATAGAGAACTGAAGGAACACAAGAAAGACAATTGAAGTTGAGAGTCATTTGAAGGTTGATATGGAATCATAATGTAGTGAAAAAGTCCTAAAATATATTAAGGTGATCCTAATGAGGTCTCCTAATAATGGGAAAGGCATAATTCCAATTGGCCATCTCTTGACACAAAACAAGGCTTCCAGTACCAGGACTGCATTACATTTAATTGAGTTGTTGGCCAAGGGGATCCCATGGAAATCTTCAAACAACTCAGACTATTGCTAAGCCAGTATATTGCTCACCACAAATTGACAGCAGAGCCCCATTGCCAAGGACAATATCCGCACAATTCATTGAACATAGAGAAAACAAGTCAGGCACTACATGGAGCCTTCAGAATTATGTTCTGCTGTCTTCGGTATAAGGAAATATGCTTCAGGCTACCAAAAGAGAACAGTAAACACTAACTCAGCTATAAAACTTTTATCTATATTCTCTTCAGTCTTCAACATATGCTAGGACAATGCTGGCATAGAATTTATGGGAATAGCCAGCCAATGTCTGATCTGACTTATGGTCTACTCCATGAAATTAAACTGATACCTGACAGTACTTGGGTGACCAAGAACAAAATACTAGATGAAATATTCCAGAGACTGAGGGTAAAACTGGTCTCAAAAATATATGTGGGGAGGGCTTGAGGGAGTGGTAATAAAATGACTCCTCTTGATATTCTGCTATATTCATAGATCAGTGGCTTATTCAGACATCATCAGGAAAGCTTCCTCCAACAGAAGATGGGGACAGATAGAGAGACCCACACTCACACATTACATGGAGAGAGAGTCCAGCTCGAAATTAGATGTCTCCATCAAATCCCTCTTATCAGAGACCAGGAAAGTCCAAGAAAGTGGAGGCAGAAATAGTGTTTAAGTGATAGAAGTGACCGGAAGAATGCAGTTCTCTGAATCAACTGATCAAGGCTTATGTGAACTTACAGAGATTGAAGCAGCAAGGACAGGATCTACAAGTCTGCACTGGGTCCTCTGTGTATATTATAGATTTCAGCTTAGAATGTTTATATGGGACTCCCAAGTGTGCTAATGTGTGTGCAAGTCAATCTCTGAGTTTTCCTTGGTTTTGATTTTCAAGGCAGGGTTTCTCTGTGTAGCCCTGGCTGTCCTGGAATGTACATTGTAGACCAGAATAACATTGAACTCATAGTGATCTACCTCTGCCTTCTGGTTGCTGGAATTAAAGGTGTGAGTCACCACAAAAGAACAGTCTCTGGTTCTTGTGCCTGCTCTTAGAGCCCTTTTTCCTTCTGTTACAGTTCCTTATCTAGCCTCAATGTGATGGTCTTTCTTTTTCTCTTGTATGTAGTTTTGTCATTTTGGTTGTTATTTCTTAGAATCCTGGTATTTTGTAATGAGAGACAGAAAAGGAATAGATTCAGAGAGGATGGGAGGTGGGGAGAGAGAGGGGAAGCTGAAATCCAGATATATTGCATGATTAAAGAATCTGTTTTTAATGAAAAATAAAAGAATACAGAATACAAAAAGAATTGTTTGTTAATTTGGTTAAAATTATCAAATATAGGCTTTTATTGCATTGTATTTTCTCTTTTCATTTCTGTTTTGCCTCTTATCTTCATTATTTCCATGTTTTCTTTTGAGTTTATTATTTAACTATCTAGCTGGGTGGAAAATGAAGGGAATGGATTTAATTTTTGTCTGTTCTAATACAAGTGTTGCATGCTCTAAAGTCCCCTTTGATGATGTTTTAGATGATTTGCTGCAAGGTACGATGCTTTATTTTCCATCAGTTCAGAGTGGTAAGCATATTGTACAGCATCATTTTCCTATGACCCTGTATTTTAAGATGTGCATGGTTCATTTTTAACCAATTTTTTAATTATTTCATTAACAACACATACCAGAAAATATTTTATAATTCAAATTAATTTTTATTTATGATGTTTACTATTTTTCAGAAGAATAACTCATCATAGAAAAATATATTTTTGGTTTAAATCATATTTTACTGTTGTTGAGTGGCATATTCTATAGACATCAATTAGTCCAAAATATTCTGTAGCATAATTCATTCCTTTTCAAGTTTTACTATTGTATTTCAAGATGCTCTTTCAGAGTCTTATAAGAATCATAGTTATTGGTGTTAATATATCTAGTTTCCTTTTCAGGTTGTTCTAAGTACTCTCTACATATACTACACTAAATATATAACATATAATATATATGTATATGTGTGTGTGTGTGTGAGAGAGAGAGAGAGAGAGAGAGAGAGAGAGAGAGAGGAATATCATATTTCTAGGATTAATTTAGTAATTTAGGATGACCTAGAATCCAAGGTCAAGGTAAGGAGGACCTTAAATCTTCAAATTTTCTGCCTCTGCTTCCCAAATCTCTGACTTCAGGCTTGTGTCACTGCACCTAGCTTCATTATTTTTTATAATGTCTGTTTAATTAATATTGTAAGCATGAAATAATACTATTAATATCTCCTCTTTACAGGTAAGTGAATGGGCGTAAAGGCTGAATTATGCTACACAAAGGTATACAATCCTTCTGTGATCTCAGTAGGTTGTGAACCAGGTAGCAGACTCTAGAATTTGGTACAATATTAAGGAAAATGAGAATGTTGAAGATTTATATTTATTATAGAAAAGAAATAAAGGTGAACTAGCTGGATAAGAACAGATGTGATGTGTTAGATTATGGGTGGTTTCTTTCTTTTTACACTTCTGTACTTTATAAGCTTTCAAAATATATATATATGTGTGTGTGTGTATGTGTATAATTGTGAATTGTTATAAGTAGAATAAACTATAATTAAATCATCATTCTATTTGTCTCATTCACTAAAAGAAATCAAGCAATTGTTGTGAAGTTTATCTTATAATTTTCATAATTATTTTCAAAACTATTAATTTCTTCTTAGGCTGCATTTGATTTTATTATTCAGTTCTCTGTTAAGTACTATTGGATATAATATTTGACTTTCTACCTAATTGTTCCCTGAAATTACAAAACAAGCTTTCTTATTTTCAGTTGATCCACGTTGCCTTTAGACTCCTTTACAGAAATCCTATGTTCCTGTAGAAAAGAATGCTGTCAGAGTTTACCATTATAATTACCTTTTAAAGAAATACTTCATTAAGCCACAAAAGAATCAAGAGGTAAAAATAATCTTCTGTCTAGGACGATAATCCAATGCAAGCATGAGGACCTGAGTTCAAATCCTCAGAACCCATATAAAAAGCCAGGTAGGCGTGATGGCCAGCTGTAATTCCTTGACTTGGGAGGCAGAGGCAGGGATTCCCCAGGATGAATTTGCTGTCTAGGCTGTCTGAGTCAGTGAAGTTATAGCTCAGTGAGAGACTCACGTATATTAAATAAAAGTAGAGAATGACTGTGAAAGTAGAGAATGACTGAGATATGTATATATAATGTTTAAAGCAAACCTTTACAGTGTTAGAAAAGCAGATAAAAGAGAAAGAAAACATTAAAATATCACTATTCATATTTAATAATCATTGTTGAGGATAATTATTTTAATATTTTTTTCTGTTTATTTTATTGTATTTCTTATTCTTATTAGTAGTAGTATTACTATAACAGTAGTAGTACAGTGGTTGTACTCATGTGTGTATGTGTCTCTCTTGAGTGTATATGTGTGCGTATTTGTGCGTGTGTGTGTGTGTATGTGCATGTTTATGATACATGTGTGTGTGAAAGATCATGTGTGCACACAGATCATTATATGAGTGTGTTGATCAGTGGAAAAATTTAGGAGTTAGATTTCATTTTCTATTGTGGCTTTAGGGGACTTGTTTCAGATTATTAGATTTGCACAAACAATGTTACCTTCTGAGCCTTCTTACTGGACTAGGACTGTGACTTTTATACCTATCTAAAATTGTTTTAATAATGCATAGCAACTACATTGGCATGGGTTTGATAAAATTATCTTTAAGGGTGATTTAAAAATGACTCTGTGCATCTTAGGGATCCTTCTTAAATCCTTGAGCCTTGGGATCAGGTAGACAAGGGCTGCTGAAGTCCATAGATAGTGAGAACTCAGTGGAGACAAGACCGGAGGTTCCTATGATCAAAGGTACTCGTGAACTTCAAGTCAGAGCCAGGAATTACATTGCCAGTCATGTTCCTGGGATTTTATACATTTATTTCTATTGAATTAGATGTTCTTCTTAAAGAAAGCCTTGTGTTTCTAATTTTATATGCACTTCTATATTAGTAAGAAGCTTCACAATATTCTATTTGTTAAATAATGCTTGAAGAATTAGAAAATAAAAAAATGTGAAAGTTGTTTAGTCATCAAACACTTTCTAATTTGGCTGCACTTCATCTACCTCTATCCTGCTGCTCACAATCCCTTTGCCCTTGACAAGCCATATTTATTTAGCTTGGGGGGCTGTAACACCATTTATCTGTACTTTTTAATATGACACCTGATTAAAAATGAGAATTTTAAAAAATGAAATTTATCTTCTTCATTACAGGTTATTCTTATGATTAAAATGAATGACTCAATGAAATTCTTTTTCATTTAGACTTTTCCTACATGATACTGTGAAATACCATCAGTGTCTAGTTATCCCTGCAGACTCATTACTGGGACTAATTCCATCAAATTTATCATATAAATTGATGTTCTTCTTTAAGAATGAGATATGAGTCCTCCTTGATTAGTGGATACTGTGAAAAGTAACCACAGTTTTATATATTAAAATGTACTCATTATTAGGAAATAAATTTGTTCAGCTTTTAGTTGGTTGATAACAGACGCAGACATACTTACACACATATGGAGCTGTTAAAGTATATATGTATGTATATCTATTTTATATATCCATGCAATTAAATAGGTACATATCCAGACAACAGTTCTAACCCAAATGTGTGCGCGCGCATGCGCGCGCACACACACACACACACACACACACACACACACACACACACACACAGAGAGAGAGAGAGAGAGAGACAGAGAGAGAGAGAGAGAGAATGCTATTTTTTAATTTACTATTGTGTTCCTGAGAATGCTTTTTTTTCTTAGTGAAGGATTAGAGAGTTTACTGTGAGATAATATCTCCTAGGAAATCAGAAGGTATAAGCATCAAGTCTTACCAATGTGATAGCCCAAACATGAGGTAAACAAGGATAACACCAAGGATTATGACAAACTGAATGGGGCAAAGCCTGTGAAGCCTCAACCCTGCATAAATATATATACAACAGAGGAAAGCTTACCAATTGGTTGTGCAATGGCAGTGAGCCCTGAAAACATACATACAGGTAGCAAAATGAATTGGACAGGATATATTTAGGATATATACACACAATATACACACAATAACAATTAGTCAAAAAGTGCCTTGAACTTTGTGGATAGGGTACAGATAAAGGAAAAGGGTGGGGAAATGATGTAATTAAATTGCAATTTCAAAAATAAAAATGAGATATGGCAAATAAGACCTCCAAGATTTCTCAACATTTAAAAAGTTGCTAATGCCATATCCTTATTTTATGTACTGAATCTAAGTTTTGAAACACAGATTTATCTTCTGTTGTTATTTCTATATAAAGTTTGCTTTCTGTACTCCCCTCCCACCATCTTTGTTAGTAGATGACATTACTCTTTGTAGTTGTAATACCAAAATTGTGCCACAATATAATATAGAACTCTTGCCAGAGTAAACATATTTATCCTTTTCCTTTGTTTTGCCAGGAAGTTGACAAGCCTATTCAACTCTCTATTACATTTCATTGCTGTGTAACAAATTTAAGTTAGCAGATTAAAGAAATACACTCTTTCTTTAGATTTAACTTTTCTCCTATCTTCAACAGGAGGGCCCGGCCTCCTCACTCCCTGGGGCCTCATGTCTCTTAAGGATAAGGCACATCACTGACTGAGGCCAGACCAGGCAGTCCTCTGTTATGTATGTGTCAGGGGCCTCGGACCAGCTACTGTATGCTGCCTGGTTGGTGGCTCAATGTCTGAGAGATCACAGGAGGCTGGGATAGTTGAGATTGCTGGTCTCCCTATGGGGCCACCCTCTTCCTCAGCTTCTTCCAGCCTTTCCCTAATTCAACTACGGGGGTCCCCGAATTAAGTCTAATGGTAGGGTATAAGTATCTGCATCTGTCTCAGTCAGCTGCTTGTTGGGCCTCTCAGAGGACAGCCATGCCAGACTCCTGTTGTAAGCACAGTAATAATGTCAGACCTTGGAGCTTTTCCTTGAGGCAGATCCCAAGTTGGTCAGGTTACTTGCCCACTTTTCCTTCAGTCTCTTCTCCAGCTTTGTTCCTGCAGTTCTTTTAGACAGGAACAATTCTAGGTCAGTATTTTTAACTTTGGGATAGCAACTCAATCCCTCTACTTGATGACTTGTCTTTCTACTGGAAGTGTAGTCTGTGAGTTTCCTCTCCCCACTGTTGGGAACATCTAAGATCCCTCCCTTTGAGTCCTAAAAGTCTCTCACCTCCTAGCTCTCTGGTGCTTTCTAGCAAGTCTCCCCACCCCTTGAGGCTGTGTAGTTCCATTTCTTCTGCCGGCCCTAAGGCCTCTGTCCTGCCCCCACCAATACCTGATTTTGTTC
Source organism: Rattus norvegicus (assembly GCF_021556685.1). NCBI lineage: Eukaryota > Metazoa > Chordata > Mammalia > Rodentia > Muridae > Rattus > Rattus norvegicus. Next base: position 64,729,516 of record NC_141547.1, on the reverse strand, counting down.
CCCTTTCCACCTCTACCTCCATTCTCTTATGCAAGACCCCTCCCTCTGCCTCCCAAGGTTGTTTTCTTCTTCCAACCAAGTGGGATTGAAGGATTCTCACTTGGGCTTCTGCTTGTTAGCTTTCCTGAGTTCTGTGGAATGTATCCTGGGTATTCTGTATTTTTTGGCTAATATCCACTTACTAGTGGATATACCATGCAGGTCCTTTTGGGTCTCAGTAACCTCAAACAGGATGATACTTTCTAGTTTTATCTATTTGACTGCAAAACGTATGATGTCCTTGTTCTTAATAGCTGAACAGTATTCTGTTGTGTAAATGATCCAGATTTTCTGTATCCATTCTTCTGTTGTGGGGCATCTGGGTTGTTCTCAGCTTCTTGCTATCACAAATAAGGCCACTAGGAACATAGTGGAGCATGTGTCCCTATGTCATGGTGGGGTAGCCTTTGGGTATATACCCGAGAGAGAGAGGTATAGCTGTGTGTTCAGGTAGATCTATTTCCAATTTTCTGAGAAAACTTAACATTGATTTCCAGAGTGGTTATACCAGCTTGCAATTGCATCAGCAACAGAAGGATCTTCCTCTTTCTCCACATCCTTGCCAACATGTGCTGTCACCTGAGTTTTTGATCTTAGCCTTTCTGATTGGTATAAGGTAGAATCTCAGGGTCATTTTGATTTGCATTTCTCTGATGACTAAGGATTTTGAACCTTTTTTAAGTGCTTCTTGGCCATTTGAGATTCCTCTGTTGTGAATTCTGATTAGTTCTATACTCCATTTTGATTGAGTTGTTTGGGTTTTTGGAGATTAGCTTTTGGAGTTCTTTATATATGTTGGCTATTAGCCCTTTATTAGATATGGAGTTAGTGAAGATGTTTTTCCAAATCTGGAGGTTGGAGATTTGTCCTATTGACTATGTCCTTTGCCTTACAGAAGCTTTTCAGTTTCATGAGGGCCCATTTATCAATCCTTGATTTTGGAGTCTGAGCCATTGGAGTTCTGTTTAGGAAATAGCCACCCACTCCCTTGCCAATGAGTTTGAGGCTCTTTCCCAATTTCTTTTCTATTAGATTCAGTGTATCTGGTTTTGTATTGAGGTCCTTGATCCACTTGGACTTGAATTTTGTCCAAACTGACAAATGTGGATTCATTTTCATTTTTCTACATACTGACTGCCATTTAGACCAGTACCATTTATTGAAGATGCCTTCTTTTTGTTTTTCATTGTATATTTCTGGCTTCTTTGTCAAAGATCAATTGTCCTTAAGTGTATGGGTTTATTTCTGGGTCTTCAATTCTATTCCATTGATCGACCTGTCTGTCTCTGTACCAATACCATGCAATTTTTAACAACCTTGCTCTAAAGTACAACTTGAGGTCAGGGATGGTTATTTCCCCAGAAGTTCTTCTATTGTTAAAAATTGTTTTCCCACCTGGGTTTTTCCTTTATTCTTATGAAATTAAAAATTGCTCTTTCCATGTCTCTGAAGAATTGTGTTGGAAGTTAGATGAGGATTGCATTGAATCTGTAGATTGCTTTTGATAGGATAGACATTTTTACTATGTCAATCCTACCAAACCTGGGAGATCTCTCCATTTTCTGAGTTCTTCTTAGACTTTTTCTTGAGAGATATGAAGTTCTTTTCATACAGATAATTTATTTGTTTGGTTAGAACTACCCCTAGATATTTTATATTATTTGTGAATATTCTGAAGGGTTTTGTATCCATAATTTCCTTTTCAACCCATTTATCATTTGTATAAAAAAGGGCTATTCTTCTGTTTGAGTTAATTTTATATCCACCTAAATTGTTGATGCTGTTTACCAGTCATAGAAGTTCTCTGGTAGAATTTTGGGAGGTGATTATGTATACTATCATATTGTCTGTAAACAGTGATACCTTGACTATTCCTTTGCCAATTTGTATCGCATTGGTCACCTTTTCTTGTCCTATTACTCTAGTGAGAACTTCGAGTACTATATTGAATAGATATGTGGAGAGTGGGCATTCTTGCCTTATCCCTGATTTTAGTGGGATTGCTTCAAGTATCTCTCTATTTAATTTGATATTGGCTGTTGTTTAGCTGTATATTGCTGTTACTTATGTTTAGGTATGGGCCTTGGATTTCTGATCTCTCTAATACTTTTAACATGAAGGGCTGTTGTATTTAGCCATACACTCTTATAATATTACAATTTCTATTTTTCAGGAGTCTGTACACAATTTTACCAGATTCTGTATTGTGGTCCTGTAAGGTTTCAGTCTAAGAGCTGAGCAAGCTACATTCTTTTTTAAAATTTTTTATTGGTGATTTTATTTATTTAGAATTCAAATGTTATCCCCCTTCCTAGTTTTCCCTCTATAAATCCCTATCCCATCTCTCCTTGCTTCTATGAAGGTATTCACCCAGGAAGCCACCCTCTCCCAACTTCCCACCCTAACATTCTGGGGCATCGAGCCTTCACGGGATCTCCCCTTCCATTGATGCTTGATAACGCCATTTTCTGCTACATATGCAGCTAGAGTCCTGGATCCCTCCATGTATATTCTTTGGTTGGTGGTTTAGTTCCTGGGAACGTTGGAGGGGTGTCTGGTTGGTTGATAATGTTGTTCTCTCTATGGGATTGCAAAACCCTTCAGCTCCTTTAGTCCTTCCCCTAACTCCTCCATTGATGTCCTGGGGTTCAGTCTGATGGTTGGTTACAAGGATCCACATCTGTATCAGTAAGACTCTGGTAGAGCCTCTCAGGAGACATCTACATCCACCTTGATGTCCTTCTTGGCATCAGCAATAGTGTCTGGGTTTGATGACTGCATATGGGATGGATACCCAGGTGGGACAGTCTCTGGATGGCCTTTCCTTCAGTCTCTGCTCCATTCTGTGTCACTATATTTCCTTTAGACAGGAGCAATATGGGTTAAAATTTTTTAGATGGGTAGGTGGCCCCATTCATTAACTAGGGGCAGTGCCTAACCTATAGTATGGTCTCTACAAGTTCTTGCTCCCTGTTAGTTATTTCAGCTCATGTCATCCCTGTTGTGTCCTGGGAACCTCTTACTTTCCTGGTTTCTGGTACTTTCTGTTGGCTACCTCCAGTTCCTCATCCCTCTGTGCATTACCCAGTCTCCTACCACATCTAATCCTGGCCCTCCTTTTCTTTATCCCTCCTCTCTTCCTCCCAAGTCCCTCACACCCTCTACCTTCTGTGATTATTTTGTTCCCAGTTTTAAGCATTACTGAGGCATCCACACTTTGGTATTCCTTTTTCTTGAGCTTCATATGACCTGTAAGCTGTATCGTGGATATTCTGAGCTTCTTTTAGGCTAATAGTCACTTAATAGTGAGTCATATTATGTGTGTTCTTTTGTGACTGGGTTACCTCACTTACAATGATATGTTCTAGTTCTATCCATTTGCCTGCATGAAATCCATGATATTATTGTTTTTAATATCTGAGTAATACTCTATTGGGTATCTATACCACATTTTCTGTACCAGTTCCTCTATTGAGGGGCATCTGGGTTGTATACAGTTTCTGGCTATTATAAATGATGCTGATATGAACACAGTGGAGCATATGTCCTTACTATATGTTGGAGCTTCTTTTGGGTATATGGCCAGGAATTACGGTATAGCTGGGTCTTCAGGTAGTACTTTGTCCAGTTTCCTGAGGAACCTCCAGACTGATTTCCAAAGAGGTTGTACCAGCTTACAATCCCATCAACAATGGAGGCGTGTTCTTCTTTCTCCACATCCTTGGCAGTATCTGTTGTTACCTGTGTTTTTGATCTTAGCCATTCTGACTGGTGTGAAGTAGAATCTCAGGGTTGTTTTGATTTGCATTTCCCTGATAACTGAGGATGTTGCCCATTTTTTTTAGGTGCTCCTCAGCTGAGAATTCTTTGTTTAGCTCTGTAGCCTATTTTTTCATACAGTTATTTAATTCTCTAGAGCCTACCTTCTTGAGTTCTTGAATATATTGGATATTAGCCCTCTATCAGTAAAGATTTTTTCCCAATCTGTTGGTTGCTATTTTGTCCTAATGACAGTGTCCTTTGCCTTACAGAAGCTTTGCAATTTTATGAGGTTCCATTTGTCAATTCTTGATCTTAGAGCATAAGCCATTGGTGTTCTATTCAGGAAAATTTCCCCATGTTCATGTCCTCAAGGCTCTTGCCCACTTTTTCTTCTATTAGTTTGAGTGTATATGGTTTTATGTGGAGATCCTTGCTACACTTGGACTTAAGCTTTATACAGGACAATAAGAATGGATTGCTTTGTATTCTTCTACATGCTGACTTCCAGTTGAACCAACACCATTGGTTGAAAATGCTATCTTATTTCCACTGAATGGTTTCAGCTCCTTTGTCAAAGATCAAGTGACCAGAGAGGTGTGGGTTATCCAGCCACTTTGCAGAAGTTGTTTATCAGTTTAAGAGTTCTCTGGTAGAATTTTTGGGGTCACTTAAGTATACTATCATAACATATGCAAATAGTGATATTTTGACCTCTTCCTTTCCAATTTGTAACCCTTTGATCTGGTTTTATTGTCTAATTGCTCTGGCTAGGACTTTAAGTATTATATTGAATAGGTAGAGAGAGAGTAGGCAGCCTTGTTTAGTCTGTGATTATAGTAGAATTTCTTCAATTTTTTTCTACATTTAGTTTGATGTTGGCTACTGGTATTCTGAATATTACGTTCACGGATTTCCATATATTGAACCATCCCTGCATCCTTGGGAAGAAGACTATTTGATGATGATGGACTACTGTTTCGATGTGTTCTTGGATTTGGTTTGTGAGAATTTTATTGAGTATTTTTGCATTGATCTTCATGAGGGAAATTGGGCTGAAATTCTTCCTTTGTTGGGTCTTTGTGTGGTTTAGGCATAAGTATAATTGTAGCTTCATAGAAGGAATTGGCTAGTGTTCCTTCTGTTTCTATTTTTTGTGGAATAATTTGAATAGTATTGGTATTAGGCCTTCTTTGAAGGTTTGATAGAATTCTGCACTAAACCTATCTGTTGTGTTGTTGTTGTTGTTGTTGTTATTGTTGTTGTTGTTTTCAGTAGGGATACTTTTAATGACTGCTTCTATTTATTTGGATGTTATGGGACTGTTTAGATGATTTATCTGATACTGATTTAACTTTGGTACCTGGTACCTTTCTAGAAAATTGTTCGTTTCATACAGATTTTCCGGTTTTTTTGAGTATGGGCTTTTGTAATAGGATCTGATAATTTCATCAGTTTCTGTTGTTATGTCTCCCCTTTCATTTCTGATTTTGTTAATTTGGATACTCTCTATGTGCCCTTTGGTTAGTCTGGCTAAGAGTTTATCTATCTTGCTGCTTTCCTCAAAGAACCAGCTCCTGGTTTTGTTGATTCTTTGCATCATTCTTTTTGTTTTCACTTGGTTGATTTAATCCCTGAGTTTGTGTATTTCCTGCCTTCTACTCTTCTTGGTTATATTTGATTCTTTTTGTTCTAGAGCTTTCAGGTGGGCTGTCAAGCTGCTAGTGTATGCTCTTTCTAGTTTCTATTTGGAGGCACTAAGAACTATGAGTTTTCCTCTTAGCATTACTTTTATTGTGTTCCATATATTTGGGTACGCTGCACCTTCTTTTTATTAAATTCTAAAATGTATTTAATTTATTTATTTCTTGACCAAATTATCATTGAGTAGAGCATTGTTCAGCTTCCAAGTGTATGTAGGCTTTCTGTTGTTTTTGCTGTTATTGAAAACCAGCCTTATTCCATGGTGATCTGGTAGGATACATGGGATAATTTCAATCTTCTTGTATCTGTAGAGGCCTGTTTTGTGACCAATTATATGGTCAAGAATGTACCCTGAGGTTCCAAGAAGAGGGTATATTCATATATATGAATATATATATATATATGTATATATATATGAACCAAATATATCCTATTTGGTTCATAAATTCTGTTATTTTCTCTGTGTTTCTCTGTTTAGTTTCTGTTTCCATGATCTGTCCATTGATAAGAGTGGGGTGTTGAAGTCCCTCACTATAATTTTGTGAGGTGCAATGTGTACTTTGAGCTTTATTAAAAACAATTTTTTAATGAATGTGTGTACCCTTACATTTGGAGCATAGATGTTCAGAATTGAGAGTTTATCTTGGTAGATTTTTCCTTTGATGTGTATGAAGTGTCCTTTCTTATCTTTCTTGATAACTTTCCACTGACAGTCAATTTTATTCCATATTAAAATGGTTACTTCATCTTGTCTCTTGGGACCACTTGCTTGGAAACTTTTTTCCACAGCCATTTACTTTGAAGTTGTGTCTGTCTTCATCACTGAAGTGTGTTCCCTGTATGCAGCAAAATGCTGGAACCTCTTTATATATCGAGTCAGTTAGTCTATGATTTTTACTGGAGAATTGAGTTCATTCATGTTAAGAGGTACTAAAGAATTGTGGTATTGTCATTGTTGCTTCCTGTTATTTTTGTTGTTAGAGGTAGAATCATGCATGTGTGGCTATGTTCTTTTAGGCTTGGAGGCGATTACTTCCTGCTTGTTCTAGGGTGTAATTTCCCCTCTTGTGTTGGAGTTTTCCATCTATTATCCTTTTTAGGTCTGGATTTGTGTGAAGATATTGTGTAAATTTCATTTTTGTCTTGGAATATCTTGGTTTCTCCATCTATGTAAATTGAGAGTATTGCTGTATATAGTAGCCAGGGCTGGCATTTGTGTTCTCTTAAGGTCTGTATGACATCTGTCCAGGATCTTCTGGCTTTCATAGTCTCTGGTAAGAAGTCTGATGTAATTCTGATAGGTCTGCTTTTATATGTTACTTGACCTTTTTCACTTACTGCTTTTAATATTCTTTCGTTGTTTTGTGCACTTGGTGTTTTGTTTATTATATGATGGAAGGAATTTCTTTTCTGGTCTAATCTATTTGGAGTTCTGTATACTTCTTGTATGTTCATGGACATCTCTTCTTTTAGATTAGACAAGTTTTCTACTATAATTTTATTGAAGATGTTAATGGCCCTTTAAGTTGGGAGTCTTTGCTCTCTTCTATACCTCTTATCCTTAGGTTTGGTTTTCTTATTGTGTCCTGGATTTCCTGGATGTTTTGGGTTAGGATTTTTTTCCATTTGCATTTTCTTTGAGTGTTGTGTCAGTTTTTTCAATGGTACCTTGTGTCCCTGAGATTCTCTCTTTTATCTCTTATATTCTGTTGATGATGCTTGTACCTATAACTCCCAATCTCTCTCCTAGGTTTTTTATCTCCAGGGTTGTCTCCCTATGATTTCTTTATTATTTCTATTTCCATTTTTAAATCCTGGATGGTTTTTGTTCAATTCCTTCACCTTTTTGTTTGTGTTTTTTTTTTTCTGTAATTCTTTAAGGGATTTTTATGTTTCCTCTTTAAGGGCTTCTACTTGTTTAACTGTGTTATCCTGTATCTCTTTAAGGGTGTTATTTAAGGGATTTTCTAAGACCCTCTATCATCATCATGAGATGTGATTTTAAATCCAAATCTTGCCTTTCCTGTGTGAGTGTTCAGGACTTGCTATAGTGTGAGAACTGGGTTCTGATGACTCTAAGTAGCCTTGGTTTCTATTGCTTATGTCTTTTTATTTGCCTCTCATCATCTGGTTATCTCTAGTGCTACCTGCCCTTGCTGTCTCTGACTGGAGCCTGTCCTGCCTGTAATACTGCTTAAGTCAGAACTCCTCGGAGTCCAGCTGTCTCTATGATCCTATGATTCTGTGATCCTGGTTCCTGATATCTTTGGTGTGACAGAGTTCCTGGGAGGCTGGCTTCTTCTGGGGTCCTAAAATCGTGGTATGACCTAGCTCCTGAGATACAGTTATGTCAGAACTCCTGGCAGTCATGCTTTGTCAGGATGTTGCCGGAATGGGTGGGGAGTCAGAGCCCTGGTTTTGTTCCAAGTACAGGTTGAAGCTGGAAGAAACCTGTGTCTCTGGCTAGCAGGGTTTGGGTTTTCCTCGTCCCTCTGAGGGTCCCAGTTATGCTGGGTTTTGGAAAAGATTATGTGGCCTCAACTATTTTGAATGTGTCAGAGGTTCAGTGTTCCTCCTGGTTTTGTCTGATCTCCTAGGAGTTGCACTTCCTCTGGGATACTATGATCCTCTGATCCTGGGCATGTTAGAGCACAGAAACTTGGAGTTGGGCTTCCTCGGCATTGTAGGACTGGGTTTGGAACAGCACCCAAGGTCTGCTCAGGGCACTGGTTCAGACCAGCAGAAATCCATGTCACTGGTGGGTGGGGTGTCCTGTGTCTCTGGATCCTGGGGAACGCAGTTACTCTGGGTGTTGTGATGGGAGTTGGGCAGATGCTGTGGCCTCTCCTGTGATCCTGGGTTTTTCAGAAAACCTGGGAGTCAGGTTCCCTCTAGGTGTTGTGGGAGTGCATGCAGAGCCAGTGCCCAAGGTCTTCTCAGGGCTCTGGTTCAGACAGGAAGGAATCCTGTGGATTCATGTGTCCCTGGATGCCAGGGTTCCCAGTTACTGCAGGTGGCCTTCTCACCTTTGATCCTGGACTTGTTAGAGCATCTGGGAGTTGGGCTTCCTCTGGGTGTTAGGCAGAATTTATTATTTTCTTCCTTTTGTGTGATTGAGCGCTATGTGGTTTTGCTAAATGTTAGCTGATGACTTTCCCGTGCTACCAAAAGATGCTGTGTTTTTTTGTCTTCTCTAAGTCATGCTTTAAGTAAAGTAAAAACTTCAAATAACAGCCCACAACCTTTGTTATGGTCTTAATTAGAGATCAGTCTCAGGGTCTGTGGCATTTAACGCATTTCACCCTCACAGAATGTGCTCCATGAAAGTTATATTGAGCACATCTCACCCACTCCTTGTATTTGAGAAAGTGGGGAAAAAAGTTCTTAACTCTTGATTATTGATTCTTTGCCAATATTTCATCTTCCCTTAGTAAAAATGATTTGTGGTTATCTTATACTGACAGTCTAAATTTTTCGGATTTTCAGATGCTAGTGGAAGAAATGGAATTATAAATTGCCACCAAGTCTGGCTACGTAATCAGGTCCCCAGCATCCACACCATAGAAGGAGAAAACCAATGCTTACAAGTTGTCCTCTGACCTCCACAGGCATCAAGATGTGTGCATGCCTTCCAATAATCAAACAAATATATGGACGTGAGACAGGTCACTTGCTTTGGTGACATTTGTGTCCTATTTCTCCAATACTTTTAAGCTGCTCTGTTTCTTACTTGCCCTTTGCTGGCCTTCTTTGTCCAGTTCACATGCTAAATGCTCTAGAATTCAATTAACACATCAAATCCCTCAAACATGATGGCACATGACATCTGTTTAGCAATGAACATGTGTTTTTCCTGGGATTATTATTTTTCCAATTATTTTTCTTTCTTGTATACAATACTAGTGTGAGGAGGAAGGAGTACCACTGGTAAATAAGACAGGGGGAGGGGATGGTGAAGATACAAACTGATTTCTCTTCATCACAATGTTGGAGTCTCTTTCTTCTTTATCCTTCTCTCTCCTAATTTTTATCTCTTTGTGATTGACTTTGAAATCATTTCTGATCGTATTTTTTTCTTCTATGTCACCGACTGCATTTTCTAGTCAATAAATTGTTCCATTTACTCACTTTACTATGACTCTGAAGCTCATTCCGTCTTTTATCCTCTTACATGTTTCCTTGGTATTCTCTTTCCTGCATCCACCCATCACTATTCTTTTCATCCTGATCCATACTATCCCATGACTTTATCCAGCAGTTACATCATGCCTATTCTATGCACATCCTGCTGAGAATGTAAAACATTTTCTTTCTGAGCATTTCTCTGGTAGTTCAAGGATAGGTCTCTGCTTGTGGCTAAACAACTAAATTTGAGTTTTCTTAAACCCACCTTCATGGTGTCATACTTTGTGTTGGTTTTTGATCACCCGATGCTATTTTTAAATAAACATTTATACCCTATTGTAGATTGCTGTCTCTAAGCAGGTTAGGGTAGGTGAAAGACAAGGCTCAAACCCGTGATTGGACAATAGAAAAGTAGGGCGGGCTGAGAGTTTTTGAGAGGCAGGAGAAATAGGAATGAGAGGAGAAGGAAGGAAGATGGAGGCAGAAAAGGACGACCCAGATCCAGGTGGCTTTAAATAGCCACAGGTAGTTATGAATATCACATAAGGGATAGATTATTACAGGACAATGTGTCCAATCTAAGTTGGCAGCTTATATCAGTATCAATTAGCTCTGAGTTCTTTGTTTGGGTGTTTTGTGGGTTGAGAATTTACTGATATGATATAAATCTGACTGATAAATTATAAACCTCTTGAGTTTTGGTTTTACTGGGATTCAGTGATTTGTGACAACTAACCGCAAGATGGGGGGTCGCTGCATGGGGCTAGCCATGGAGGCCACTGGGGCCAGAGAGTAGACGGCATTAGCATGGGATGGTGCATCCTTTATTATTATTATTTTTAAATGTAACATCCTATTCCTTCACTGATGTGTTCTAGATACACCTAGAATTGGATACCTGAACTCTCACCTTCTTATAATCAGTACAAAAGATTAAGGATTCAGCATTTCTTGGTGGAATCAGATTCACGCAGCATTCTAGCCTCTCTGTGTGATTCTAAGACGCATGCTTATTTTTCTGCTAGATGTCTCAAGTAAGTCTGAGGATAGAATCTGACAATATAGCCTGGTTGTTAGTGCTCCCTCATTGTCTGCCTATCTTGCTTTGTTACTCTCTCATTTCTTGACTAAGCATGTTGGAATGTTTTGCCATCCAACTACCTTCATTTCACCACATCTCAAGTTGTTCTTGGACCCACTCCAAGTCACCTGTCCACAAATGGAGGAACTGCTTTCCACTTAGGCTCTGATTAGAACTGTTTAAAATGCTATTTTTGTTGTGGTGTGTGTATTTTGTTCACTGTGGTTAAAATTGACTGTCTCCTCCATGATACCTAGACTACAGACATGATTAAGGCAGCAACAATGCAATCACACTCAAGTTTTTTTTTTGTGGGGGGGGAGTGTATTTCCAGTCTTTACCTCACTCATGGTCTTTGATTTTATTATGAAGTGGGGTATGTCAGCATTTTCATGTTTCCCCTCATTGTTTCTGGACCTTTTCAGTTTGGACTAGGACAAGGACAAGAATCATTAGTGTATTTTTATGTAGGCCTAACAAACAACCTTCACCAAAGAGCAACTATGCAGGAGACCACAGGAACACAGAATTTTCAATCATTCAATTGTTTAATAAACACACTGAATCTGTATATATTGTGAGCAGGAGGAAAAACACTCTTTTTCAGTTCATTTCTCAGTTTTAGTAAATCTAAGGAATTTTCCTGTAAGTGACTGAAATGATTCTCACATTGCTTTAAAGAAATTTTATGCATGAAGCATTTTGGAGTCATTGAAAACAATTCTATATCTTATAGATAATTTCACTGAGCAAAGTAATCTAGATTACTATTGGAACTATTTCTCCAATATTAATGGTCGTAGACTGTTGTTTTATAGTAGCCAGTATTGACCCAAAAAAGGCCATTGGATTTACTTAATCTGAAGTAATCAGTTTTCTCACCCTATGTATTTTAGGATGGAATGTTACTTCATGTGCACGATACCACATTTTCTTATCCATGGGTCAGTTAAAGTGCACTAGGGTAGTGCGTATTCACTAGTTACTGTGTTCAGAGAAGCAACAAACATGGCCCACTAAGTATTTGAAGAATAGGATGTTGAGGCTTTGGCATATACTGAGAACTTATATAGACAGGTGACCTGATGCAGAACTTCTGGAGAGTTCTACACACTGATTGACAGTGTGGCTGGACCAATTTCTTATACCACCATCAATGACTGAGGGTTCTGCTTTGCCCACATCCTCCCCAGCATTTGTTCCATTGTGACTGGGGTCAGATGAAATCTAAAAGGTTATTTAGATATGGATTTCTTTAATTGTTAAAGATGGGAAGTGCTTTTAAATATATTTCTTTGCAACTTTTATTTCTTCTTTCTGAGAACTCTGTTCAGATTCATAGACTGATCTATTTCTTTTCTTTCTTCCTTTTTCTTTTTCTTTTTAGTTCTTTTTATATTCTAGACACAGAACATCTATTGGATGTATAGCTGGCAAAGATTAGGTCACATTCTGTGGGCTTATTTTTTAGTGGATTGATTATTTCTTTAACTTTTTAGTTCTATGAGGTCTTTCCTGTCAATTGTTTGCCTTGATTGCAAGGCAAATTGGGTCCTAGTCAAGCTGTTCTTTCCTAAACATCTATATGTAAGACAGTAATTATAGCAGTTTTGGCATTTCATATTTCATATTGAGGACTTGGTTTTTGTGTGGGGCAAGAGATATATGTCTATTACCATTCTTCTACATGTGGATAATTAGTTTGTTCAATACTATTTAGCAAAGAGCCTCTCTTTTCTTTAGTAGTATTTTTGGCAACATTATCAAATAAGATGAGATGGCTATAATTATGTACATTCATGATCGATTGGGTTTTCTATTTTGTTTCATGGCTTCACATGTCTGTTTTGTATTAGTATCATGCTGATTTTAGTACTATAGCTTTGTAATGTAGCTATAAATCCAGGAAATCACTCCAGCATTGTGCCTTTTGATCAGGGTTGCTTTGACAACACAGGATCTTTTGTGCCAATGTATTAAGATTAGAATGATTCTTTTTTTTTTCTGTTTTTATATAGATTTGGTAGGTGTTAGACTGACACTATAAATTACTATGGGTGGCATGCTCATTTAGGTAGTAGTCAGTTCTACCAATATAAAAGTTTACCATTAAATGCTGTGTTTTTCATGGTGGTTTCTCCCATTTGCCCTTTGCCCTCTGAGGGCATGACACCTTCAACAGCTCCACATGCTGTTTTCCAAAGTGTTCATTCTTTTTGTCTTATTGACAATATTATGACATCTATATGCCTCATTTTCCCTCACATATTTTTTCATCCTTATACATTTAACTTATATGGAATACACTTAACTTATATGGATGTTTCTTCATCCTGTAACTATCTTACTAACATCATCTTGTACTTACTCAATGATATAATGTCTACAGTTTTATCCATATCTGTTAAAGATCAAAGGCCTTTACTGTTTCTATTTTCTCCAAGGTTACTTATTTTCAGAGTATTTAGTTTAAATATTTCTCAGAATTTGACCATCCATATTTCCATTTTAAATGACCTTGTCAATTGGCACATACTCATTTAGCATATTTGTATACAGCTTACATTCTCATTGACCATATTTGCTGCAATAATTCTAACAATCCAGCATTGGGTTGATGTTTAGTTTTAATTTTGGAACTGCTATAAGAATATTCTATCCTTATGTTTAGAACTGTTAAAGGGAGTCTCATAATGAGTGGATTTGAAGTCTTAAGTCATGTGACAAATTAAAACCAGAACCAAGATTTGGGTTCTTCAGACTGAGTCTCCAAATGTGGCTTTGATTGTAAATTGATCCTTCCTGGCACCTGGGTACCTGCGTACTTTACCACTCTTAATGTCCTCATCTGTCATACTGACCATACCTATAGAGAACTCTTCCTGAAAAATATGATGGGCTGTGGCTGACAGGCTAGTTCTTGCATGTCTTGGATATTTATTCACAGAGGCTGGAAGCCCCAGTGCTTTTAACCACTTGAAAACTAAGTTAGGTTGCAAACATTTATTGAGACTGTTATTTTGGATTTGTGTGAAACTTTTGAGATCTCTAACCAGAGGATAAAATATCTTTTATGAAGTCGTTCTGACTCAAGGTCTGCATAATGCCTCTGGGACATTAAGTCACTGATTTCATTAGCAGTGGGTTGTGTTAGGGATTCTGGGGACCCCGTGTATGCCTTGCTTCATTCTTTACAAATAACCTGGTTTTATTGTTACCCACCTGGAAAATTACATTGAGAACAGGGATCCAAAGATTAGAGCCCACTGTCAAAGTGGGCAGCAAGTGATGCACCATGGAGAACTATCCCTGCAAACAGGTCACAGCAACAGAGCCTTAGTAAAGAATGAGTCAGTAATACTGACTCAAGTCTGCTCTGTAGCTGCTTTCTCCAGGGGGTGTTTTAAGTGAGGAAAGTTTCTTCTGCAGCACACACTCCTGAGGGGTAGTGATGGCTCCCAGACTGCCATCAAAAGGCTTCAGCAGCCACATTTCCAGCCTCGTGTCAACCTCCGTATTATTCTATCACCAAGGCCTGCAGGATCTTTTGGGGTGGTTCCTGACAGTTCAGGAATAGCAAAGCTTCTGACCCCATGGCAAGGCTTCTTTCTGGCTGCCACATTAGATCAAATACTGTGTGGGATTATCCCCCTAGGAGGCCCTTCTCCTGTTTCAGCTGGTAGCAGGTGTTGCTGAACAGATTCATACTCTCTGAGGAAATGGGAAGTGAGTAGTGTCAGAGGGAGAGGCTTGCTTTGCGTTAATGGCAGCAAAATCCACACCTATGCAGTTAACAGAAATTCAGTAAATCCCTGAGGCAAATGATATAGGCTTGATTGGTGCAAAATGTTTTCTTTTGGGGTCAAAAGGAACAGAGACTTCCTCATGAGTCCAGAAAAGGGAAAATATTATTGTCAGTTATTTTTCTAAGGGGATAGAAAACAGGAGGGCACTTCTCAAAGTTGAGCCAGAAAATTTAGTTTGAAGATAAAAAGAAAAATGACTATACACTGTTTAAAAGAAAACAAAAACAAAAACAAAAACAAACATGCTGATTTTTATACAGCATTTCAGATCTTCTAAGTTTAAGCCCTTGAGATCTTCTCCACAGAGTTCTACAGTTGTATAGGACTAATCATTACTGATTAGGGGGAATACTAACTTAGTAAAAAATTACAATGTTCAAATACGACCCAGAAATAAGAGCTTTTTTTATCGATTACATGGTCTTATTGCTTCCAAGTGCAAGCAATTACTCAAACTAGACTAACTGAAGTATGGCAAAGCTCAGATCCTTGAAAAACTCAATGTATCTTTAAAATTGTTTCTATTGCACACGAAAATTATCATATTTAAATGGTAAAAAAGGTGCTTCTATGCCCAGGTCTTTTTAAAGGTGTTTGGAAAAAAATATTTCCTTGTTGTATCAAAAAGAGTTGAGATTCTTTCTTTGCCAATGGCGTTAAAACATTTTATTGCTTAACCAAATACCAAAGACAATCAACTTGTGGAGAGAAGGTTTTATTTCAGCTCACAGTTTTCAAGGATCCAATCCATTGGCACTCTTGTTTTGGGTCAGAGGCAGGCTGCATGTCATGATGGAAGTGTGTGCTTAGCAAACCTGGAGGCAAGCAAGAGGGTAATAAGAAGGAGCTGTAGACCATGTTTGTGTCCATAGAACTAGCGTTCTAACATCCATATCCTACTCGGCTCCTCCTAATGGTACCCTGTCATTCAGGAGACAGTCAACACCCAAATTATAGCCGCACCTATACTTAGGCTTCGAAATATTTTTCTGCTGGAGATCTAGGGCCTAATATCTCAGCCTGACTAAGGTTAAGGGGTATTGTAAAATAGATGTTGATAGGATGATTAAATGATTAAAATGATTAAAAAAGAAAATCACAAAATATTCTTAATAGTAGAAAAGTGTAAAAATGTAATTCAGGTATTTACTGTATTCATTTTAAAAAGTGCCCAGAAGGCTGGAAAGATGGCTCAGCTCTTAAGATTACACACTGCTCTTTCAGAGGTCCTCAGCTCAGTTCCTAGCATGCATGTTGGACAACTCATGGGCACCCCTACCTCTTGTGTATGGATGTATCATCTGTTAATTAAAAAGCCTATGGCCTATGGCTTAGGCAGAAAATAGGAGATAGAACATCTGGGACGCAGAAAGGACTCTGGAAGAGAGCCAGGCAGTGGATTTGCCCAGAAAGATGTGAGGAAGCAGATGCGTGGTAGGTGAGCACAGATAACTAGCCATGAGGCAGAATGTAGATTAAAATAAATGGGCTATCTTAAGTTATGATTCTAGTCAGAAAAGAACCTAGTTATGTATGGCCAATATATTTGTAAATATGTTTGAGTTTGAGTCTTATTTCTGAGAACATGGGGCTGGGAGGAAGAACCAGGACCTAACTCCTACACCTACTTTCAACTCCAGAAGATCACATACTTTCTTATAGACTTCATTGGCAGGTGACTTGCACATTGTACACATGCATATGCACACGTGCATGTACACACACACACACACACACACACACACACACACACACACACACACAAATGAAATATATCTTAAAAAGAGCCTAAACTCTGTGTCAGGACTCCCGCTGCAGAGCTTCAGGACTCTGAATCCTGTATTTCCTGACACTTTCCAACTTTTTCATTCAATTCAGCTTCCTTCCTTCCTTCCTTCCTTCCTTCCTCCTTCCTTCCTTCCGCCCTTCCTTCCTCCTTCTTTCCTTCCTTCCTCCCTTCCTTCTTCCTTCCTTCTTTTCTTCCTTCCTCCCTTCTTGTTTTCTTCCTTTCTTGTTTTCTTCCTTCCTTCTTTCCTTCCTTCCTTCTTCCTTGCTTCTTTTCTTCCTTGCTTCCTTCTTTTTTCCTTCCTTCCTTCCTTCCTTCCTTATTCCTTCCTTCTTTTCTTCCTTCCTCCCTTCTTGTTTTCTTCCTCCATTCTTTTCTTCCTTCCTTCTTTCCTTCCTTCTTCCTTTCTTCTTTTCTTCCTTGCTTCCTTCTTTTTTCCTTCCTTCCTTCCTTCTTTCCTTCTTTCTTCCTTTCTTCTTTTCTTCCTTCCTTCCTTCCTTCCTTCCTTCCTTCCTTCCTTCCTTCTTTCCTTTCTCTGTAGTGTCCTAGCCCCCATGGCTTGGCTGATTCTTCACAAAAATTGCAGTATCAGTATCCCTGTTATCTCTTTGGAATTCTTTTCCATTACTACATAGCTCCATATACTGCAGTGCCCATTAGCAGTATCTATGAAGTCTGTGTGTGTGTGTGGTCATTTATTTGTATCTACTACCAGACACCATTCTAATAAAGAATATATTACCAGGTAATAGGCAAATAACAATACTATTTTTGACAAAACATTCTATAGAGAAGACAGTTTTTGTTGACTTGATCACAAAATGAGGAAGGGACAAAACAGATCTCAACTCAAGCCAGAATCCTGCAACAAAAGGGACTAAATCACTACTGAAAGATTATAATGGGCTGACCCGGGGCTTTGCATATGTAGCAGAGAATAACCTTGTTGGGGCACCAGGGGAAGGGGAAGTCCTTTGTCCTGCCAAGGTTGGACCTCCCCACCAGTGCAGGGGAATACAGGGGGGAGGGGGATGTATAGGGGGAATACCTGTATGGGGGAGGGGGAGGAGAGGGAATAGGGGCCTATGAACAGGAAACCAGGAAGGGGAATAACGTTTGAAATGTAAATAAAGAAATATATAATAATAATAGTAATAATAATAATAATAATAATAATAATAATAATAAAAGGAGATCTAGCGCTCAAAAGCAGATTGAGTCCTGTCCTGCAGAATGGAAAAGGGAGTGGACTTTCTGTCCAAAATAAATCTGACTAAAAATATCCTTCTTCAAAACAAACTTGAGCATCATTCAGTCCCCTACCCAGTTCTTTGACTTTTATATGTTAATAATTTTCACAGGAATCATGGTGACTGCTGGGAGAAGGAACCTCTAACAGGGTCCAAATTTGGCAGCTTTTACAATAGGGAAGTTTTGAAACCAGAGTTGTATATAGATGTTTGTGTGGGATTACCATAGAGAAGATTGCCCTATCGCTTCTCCAACCCACTACCACTGTCCTTTTCCATTGAATACTCATTTTCCCCAAACAACCACTATGTGACTGGCAGGAGAGACCTCCTTTGCTGAGGGCAGGCGTGGATGTCTGTGAGTGCTGAGGATGGTGCCACTGTTTCTAGGTCCATTAGGCATTCATCCTTCGATGGGGGCTCCACTCTCACTAGCTCACCTCTCCCCTGCATTGCCTTTCCCTGCTGCTTTTCTATGTGTACAGTGACATTTTTCTTTTCTTCTTCTAGCCGTGGGAGAATGTCTTTGTTGAATCCCCACTTAAACGAGAATTATGAACCACCGAGAAGTCTCTTGATTTTTTTTCTAATTTTCTCAATTTGGGGGAAATTAAATGACTAAAATATAAATTTGATTAGAATGGTTCTTAAATGTCTTTTTTCCAACATTGACAGGGATTTGCTTCTGCAGATTGGTTTTGTACAAAACAAAACAAAACAAAAGGACCAGGAAGATTCCTAATAACTAAAAGGAAAAACTGCAAGAAGCAGTCTAAACACAAAGCAACAAAAATTGTAAGATTTTTTTGCATGTGTGACCTACAAACACATCTAGTGGCCCATTCATGGCTTGATGGTATTATTACTGAAAACAACATATCCTTGTAAAGTAAGCCTCTAATTCCGTCAAAAACTGTCCCAGAGAACTTGAAAAGGTTGTCAAATGTGAATTCAAAAACCACAGCACTCACAAAGCACTGTGCTAATCTTTTAAGAAGGTAAGAAAGAAGGTATTTTTATTTTTACCAAGGGGTTTTTGCATGCTCTAATCCAAAGAAATATCCAAATAATTTAAAAAATATATTATACTTTGATATGTTCATTTCATGGGTCTGGGTGTATGTGTGTATTGGCATATGTTATGGCCCACATATGGAGGTCAGAGGACAACTTCTAGGAGACAAATTCTTTCTTCCAGTTTGTGAATCACAAGAGTCAAACTCAGGATGTCAGGTACATTGATAAGTGATTAGTTTCTCAAATATTTCTCAGCATAAAATGAGCTGCCTCATATTATAGCTTCATACTTTTTTTCTGTCTTATTATTCAGGAATACAAGAGATCCTTTACTAAGTTTCTATTTGTAAAATTTTCTAAATGCTCTCTGTCTGAGTGGCACATTGGATAGATAACTTTCCACATGAGTTAGTTTAATAGAGCCTTGAAAGAAAACAAAGTCACATCATTCCAAATGAGATAATCACCATGAGATGGACTGCTGATAATCAACATGATAATCATGCTGAGAGGAAGCTAGCTCTCTTGATTGAAGGCAACTCAAAGACCAACCCCATAATGACTCAGAAGTTAACCAGCTCCCAGGAACTGTTCTCCACTGCTCTCTGCAAAAAGCTCACTAACACAGTGTTTCCTTCTCTTCCCCGAGTGTTCCCTTTTCTCCTTTTCCATTCTACAGCATCATCATAGCAGGATCCCAGAAATGGAGGCAGAAGTTGAAAATATACCAATATTTTCCTTCAAACATGAGAAAACCTTCATCGTGAACTCCTGGGTTGGAATCCTCACATTTTGCTATTTAGAGAGAGGACTTGAGACAGAAATCAGCAGACACAGAGAGACCCTAGACCAAAAACCCAATATGATCTGCTATTAAAACTTTGTTTTGCCACATAAAGAAATGAACAGTTTAATTATACCATTAAACATGTCTTAATATATTACAACCATAGCGATGTATTCTTGAATCTTTTGAGTACCTATTACTTTACAATACATTGATACTGCTTCTCTCACTGAGGAATGGACTCTGCCTAACTCCTTGAATTCAAGGCTGTCTATGTAATTTGCTTTCATAATGTGATACACGCAGAATCTTTTGTCTCTCTTTGCTGGATATAAAACAGAACATTTTTTCCCTTACTGGAGATGTCTTAAAACAAAGACAAAAAGAATATTCTTAGTAAAAGGTGAGATTCAATAGTGTAGTTTTTTAAGGGCTATAAGAGCTGTCAGAACTACTCAGTCCATTCAACAATGGATATGGAAATAGTCTGAATACAGTTTAAAATAAAAACTTAGCATGTTTCAAAGACCACCTCTCTTACCAATTCCTGTTGGAGACTTTCAAATCCAGTAAATCATGTGAGCAAATGAGACCATCCGGGGTCAGCCAACCCCAGTTGAGTAGCTAATGAATGCATATGTCATGAGACCCAGAGCAGAAAACCCACCCACAGAGAACCTATTTCATATCTATGGGACCATTTATTTTCCAGAGAAAAGCCAAATGATAGGTATGCTCTCTAGGAACTTGCACGTTAATATGTTTACTAATGAGGTAACAAAATCTTGGAGGAGAGTGATGCATAAAAAGGTATTAGTGTACCAAACTATAAAGTTCATGTTTTTGTTTTTAAATGAATAAATCTTTCCAGGATGGCTGTAGCCATGATTCTAGTATCCCAGACAGAAACTTGGCAATCACCAGTCCACAAATTCAAGTTTGAAGATTTTTAATATGAAGACCATGTTGTCAACATCTTGAGTTTTAAAAAGAAATTTAAAGAATTACAAGGGAATGGCTTCTTTTCTTGAACATTTATGCAAATAACTGATTTTCTAATGATGCTGTGTGGGTCTTCTGTTGTGTAGGAAAATACACAAAGGCAGATTTCAAATCCATAGCCAGGATTCACGTTCAAAACTAAGGGATTAGATTTATTGTCTCGACCTCTTTAGCCACACTTCTGATAACAATATTGCCATCTGATATATCATTTTTCTCCATTGAAAGTCTAAATTGTGACTCATAAAACCTGACTGTTACATGTCACTTAATGTCATCTTTTAAGTCCAGAACAATCAGCCAGGGAGACAAAGGTAATTTTTTTTCAGCGATATACTTACTGTAAGTCACAATCTTCTTTCCTCTGGAAACAGAATGTAGTAGAAGACAAAGATGACAGGGGCACCTGTGCTTAGTTGCATATGATTTGAGACTAGAGTTAATAGCATGAAATATATTCATACAGCGAACTTGAACAAATGTGAAATTTCTGTGCTTCATAATAGAAAATCATTACCACTGGAAAGGTTTTAAAATCAGACAAAACAACTGAGGGGAACTGCTTGAGAACATAAGAGGCTGACAAAGTACAGGAAACACTGAATAAAACTACAAAGAATGACCTAACATTAAGAGAGTTTAGTAAAAGTTCATCCACACACACAAATGAGCACAATGATAGGAAAACCTCAATATAATTCTGTATATATTCAAAGAATTTAACACTAGCACTTACAGAAAAATACTTAGACTCAAATTCATATTGGAAGTAGTCACAGGTTCTTTGGACCCCAAATGACTTCCTAAAAATACAGTATTTCTTAAATCTTGCTTACAATGTATGTCAATTGAATTGAGACAAGGAGACTAGTGCTAAAATATCATAATTTTAGTTCAAATTATTTGTAAGTAGCCCAAAGTAATAAATGAGCTTGGATTTCACACAAATAAAACATATACTTTAACCTTCATATATGAAAGTCTGGTAAACATGGGTGAGGCTTGACATTTTTATTTGATTGTTTCACTGATATGAATCAGTGATGTTGGTATCGTTGATCTAATAAATAAACCCATCTCTCAGATAATTACTCCTCTATTGGTTATTGAGCATGTACCTGTGAGGTGTATAACAACAGAGGTGACAACAGTAAGAAAAAGCATATAGGGTCAGTATACATGTAAGAGATAATCTTGGGGTGGCAGCATCCAATGCAAAATTAAGTTACAAAACATTCTAGAAAGGAGGGGGTCAAGATTATTATATAACTTTACTTGGGAAGTCAAAGAAGACATGGGTTGGAATAGATTCAATAGTTCTTGCTGACCCAGAATGGGAGCTAGCTCCGGACCAGTACCTAGGCTATACTCCACCATTCTTAAAGAAGCTTCCATTTGATAAAAGCTGCAGTCAATGAAGAGACACAGGACTGGCTGAACTCCTAACAAGAGAGTGAGTGCTCAGATATTCTTAAATGGGACGTCTTTCATTATCAACACATCTACATTATCTGACCCAGGCTCAGGGAACAGGATAGAAGAGGTTGAATGAGTGAATGTAAGAGCTAGAAGATGGGAGTAGTGTTGTGAAATACTGTCTTCTGGGTATTACCTGGCTATTGTGTGCATAAACTCTCAACAGCTGCTCTAACAGTTCAAGACCTACAGCCAATAGAGCCAATCAAAACATCTTCATAAATGGAAAACAAGACCTCCAGTCCCCATTTATACTAAGGATCCATTGGCAATTGATGGCTGTAGTTAGAGGGGGAAAAGTCTTGTTGAGGATGCAGTCATGGGTAGGTCTCCTTTGTTCCATGTGGTGGCCCTCATTCATTCATATATTTGGTCCCATACTCTTGCATGTATTAGGGCCCCCCATTCATGCATTATTAAGGCCCCATGACTATGCATGTATTGGAAGCAAAAATTGGACTTAGTGAGTGGTCAAAAACCAAGATACATAGTAAGAAAAGTGAAGTGATGTAGAGAATACAGAGGAAGGTGGAGAACAGAACCAGGAGTTGGTTATACACTACCATATTTTGTTGCATAAATTATGTATTTCTCAAAGATTATAGTTTTATTTCTTTTGGGCTTTCATAAAGTGTATTTTATTATAAATACAACTCCCAACAAACCTCCCAACTTCTTGAAGAGCGACCTCCCTTCCTATACATTTTATTTTGGATCCTCTGTTTTCTTCATCTATGAAGCCTAATTTGTGTAGTTGACACACTTCTGAATAGGTGGCCTTCCCTTGTATCACAAGTTGCCAGAGCACCATTCCTAAAGAATACTGTCTCTCCCCAACAAGGAACTACCACTTGCCAATGTATCCTCAGTGAACAGTGGAACTTCGTGTCTATCTCCCCTGTCCATGCGGAGATTTGGTCTGGATTGAGCTTATGTAAGACCTGTGCATGCTATCACAATTGCTGTGTGTTTTAATGTGCAGCTGTCCGTTTGTGTCTTGAGAGTACTGTTCCATTGTATTTATCTACCACTCCTGTCTCTTACAGTCTTTCTCTTACCTTTCTTGCAATTATCTCTGAGCACTGGGAGGAAGGAAAGTCATATAGCTGTCTCATGTAAGGTTAAGCATTACCTGAAAGCTCCACTCTATTTTCTAGCTTCCATAGTGCTGGAAAATGCTATGCATTCTGCTGGAAAAGAAAGACAGTCATCCTTCATACTATACTGTGAAACACTGTAAGCTAAAATAATGTCTAGCCTGCCAAAGCATGACTATTGGTGGTAGCAACATGAAAAACACAGAGGTACCCAAACACTTCAGACTACATTTATGTCCCAGTCCATTAGATGAAAACCATTGCTGGACAAAGTATTTCTGGTAAGAAAGGACCTAGGTCCTAGGAGAGAACCTACTGTTATTCTTCAAAATGGGTATAGTGTTACAGTGAGTCTTGTTCAACCATCATTAGAGAAACTTCTATTTGGAGTAGACGTTGATCAACACAGATACTCCTAATAGGGCAAGATACACAAAAGAAGAGACAAAAAGGAGAAGAAGGTGAAGGAGGAGGAGGAGGACGAGGAGGAGGAGGAGGACCATGACCAAGACGACCATGACTTTGGGAGGGGAAGATATTTCAGGAAGAAAAACAAATGGTCTCCAGAAAAGAACTGAGGAGTTTATTTTTGTCAGGCATGTGCAGTCAATGGGGAGAGAAGGCAATTCAGGCTCAGGAAGGTAGCAGGTGGCAAAATCCAGTTGTGTGGTTGGAGAGAGAACTGTGCAAATGAACAAAGAGAGGTTGATGATAGGGTGACTGCCACTCAGTTGTTGGCCAAGATCATAGAGTCAAAGGATGTTACCGGGCACTCTGGGAACCCTAGTTCAATTTCTTCACTTTACAGGTGAAGAAGCAAGCTCAGAGGGGTCATATGACTTGGCCAAGGTGACATTGCTAATGAGTGGTGGATCTGGGATCAGAGCCCAGGGCTCCTAATTACCCTTTTAATGCTTTTCCACTACACCATGCTGATTCTTTGTATCTGTGCTAATGAGTAGATCAAGATGCTGTGAAATTAGCATAATAATTATTTGTATATCAATACTGCATTTAAAACAGTGCAATGGAACATAGCCTATCCTTCACAACCCATTCTTGTAAACTGTCAATGTATTAGTGATAAATAAATAAATAAATAAATAAATAAATAATAACTGGATTTTTATCATAGAAAATATATGGACTGAAACCCAAGCTGGAGACCTGTAGAATTAACACTATGTCTGTCTTAATGGATTTTAGATTAATGACATTGATTCTTCTCTGTACTCAATAATTTTACTGTTCTGTCCTAGGCAGCAGGCTAGAACTACAAGACTTCACTTTAGCCAACAAGATTCAGTCACTGCTTTCAGTAAGTTTAGGTCCCTACATATGGACCACATTTTGTTTTGTTTTTTCTGCATGCAAATGGGAAAGTGTTTTCGTGTACCACCTAATAGAAAGAATGTGGGACTTCTGGCCAGAATTCTGGAAGAAACCCTCTCCTAAACTGACATTCAGATCCGGTAATCATTCTCTGATGAGGGTGGCTAGCCATGGAGGGTAGGGAGCAGAAGAGGGAGGAAATTACAGTTGTTGTTTAATTAGACCACTGTTAGGTCTTCAAAGTGAAATTACCTGGTGCTCTCCTGTGACAGATGACAGTGCTATGGAGAGCTGGTGATGAAACCCAGCCACTGAATTACACTGAACTGCAAACTGCATTTGTTCTTAGGTGCACAGTGATTTACTATAATAATGATCATCCATTTGCAGGACAGCTGAGGTTTTTTAGGCGCTTGATTGCTTTTGGCATTGCTTTATTAGTCTAGGAAGCAGGCAACCCATTTGCAACAGTTCTTAACTTGTACCAGCTACACTATTCCCCTCTTACAGAAGCCTGTCATGTAAGATTGGTGTGGCAGCTCTGGGTGGTTTTTTTCCTGGCTATTCTCTAACGGTATAGACAACTGTTTTAATCAACATCAGCATGGAGATACTCCCCACCCCTCAAATTTTAAGTTCATTTGAACCACTAAGTTTTATGGACAGGGTGGGTATTTTTGATCAATGTTCCTAGGGGAACTTAGTTCCCCACAATCTCTTTCTTAAGAATTACACTAGCATCTATATCCAACCACTCATCTGATAACGTTCCCAAGCCTTCACTGAATTGCACTGGATGAGAACCTAATGGTGTTGACTCTTTCCAGATCACTGAAGAAATCAACTCTCATCTCTGTTGCTGATACTTTTCAGCCCATCCATCTTGAAAATGTCTATGGGATGAATCTGCTGGAGCTTCAGAAATGAAATTCCTAGGCCTGGATTCTCTCACACAGCCACTTTATATACAAAGATGAGAATAGCAGAAAGGTCATTTCCAAAGAAAGTGACATTTATTCTGTATTCACTGAAAAGCCAAAAGAGTTTTCTCATTCACCCGTACCCACTGAGCCTTGAATCTCTCTCAGAAGAAGTGAAAAGAGGCTGTGTCTATCTGCTACAGCATCAGAGTCCAGGCTCAGACCTGTCTGAAAAAAAATGGCTTCTTTCAAGGCAAGAACCTGTGGGCTTCATCAGAAGCTTTATGTTGTTTAGATTCCAGCTTGCTTGACGGGTTTTATTTACTTTGATCCATATAGCTAAGCTATGCCCAACTTCTTTCTCAGTTACATCTTTTCTTACATTATCATTTGCAGCTTTCTCTGATAGGGTAAGGGAATAAGTATTCTGGTTAATGAACACACATATAGATCCTATACATGAATAACAGAATATATGAAATCCATGTATATAGCTATATGTATATATACCTATAGATACACTGTGGTATACCAACTATTAGTTCTCTGTAGTTCAAAAGAAAGAAATTAAGATATAAGTTAATATTATTAATTAAAATCACAACCAAGTATATTCAAGGAAAGGAAAATCAAAAATGTCTCAATACTCATACTACCCAGTACCCTTGACTGTATTTGTGTAGGATCTTTAGTGAGATCCTTTGTTGAGCAGACCATCTGAGCTGTTCAAATACCACAGAGGCACTGAACAGCTTCTATAAAGCTGTTCACACAGACTTGAGAGCCAGTGAGGTTCAGCCACAGAGTGGTGTGGTTGGTAAGAGACATGTCTTCTAAAATAGTAAAAGAAAGGAAAATTCCAGAAGAAGCTTGGTGACACTTAATTAACATAGTAGATAGCCTTTGCCTCACTTGAAACTTTTGCAATCAGAAGACCATGTTGCTGAACAAGCTCTGGTTACCCATCTATGGCTATACCAATGACTAACTCTGTACCTTTAAATTACTAAAGGGCTTTGTATTTTCCTTGTAAAATGAATTTCATCTCACTTCCTACCTTGTTGGTTTACTGGGAGAGTGAGTAAATTAACATAGGCAAGGTAATCATAACAAACTCTGACATACAATAAGGACTCGTTATTGTAGAGCATTAAGGAATGCCCCATCAGAGGCAATTCAGGTCACTGTGAAATTGAAAAGTTTGGAAGGTGAGAGCCCATGTTGTTAAAGTTAGGGCTGAAGTGGAACTGTAAATCTAGCTGTTGAAATAATAAACAGAGTAATTATTAGTGAATTAGCAGCAAGTCGTATGGCATTACATTTAAGACTTGAACCTTGCTCCAACTACTTTTAACTTCTTTAATGTTTAAGACCTATAAATGTCAGAGCTCACTAATTTCTTTGGCTTTCAATAAATGCCAGTGACTTTGAGAATTGCTATCCCTTTAGCTTATCTGGCAAGAGCACAAGCTTAAAGGGTATCCAAGAGGGCAATGATGGGCCATTCTCTTCCCAATGGAAAATGAGGGTTATTGAAGTCAGGCAGCTTCTCAGACTACAAAAGTTCCAGGGACCTTTTGCATGGAGCCACCTGAACTAAGGTGCACAGTGGGTTTTCCAAGGACAGAGATGGCACAGCCCCCAGTCAGTTAAAGAATATCCCAGTCATTAGCAGAAATATGTTGGCAAGCATATACAGTTAATTCCTCTGGAATACTTACAGGGTAAATGTTTCTAATGTGATGTTCAAAATGTCTAAAGCATACCTCATTTAGTTCTCCTCAAAGGTGATTTAAATATTTCAAATGGAAATGCTTATAACAGAAGTGGAACACACTTGAACAGAGTCTTGAGAAGATTTTTTCCCTTAATAATACAAGATCATCACTGTGGGTATCAATTATTGAACTGTGCTATTATGTAGGGGCTACTGATGTATGAAGGACTATTTGCCTTGCCTTAAATGACCCCAGCAGACATTCCTCTTAATAGCCTTTATGTTTCTTTCCTGATGGATAGGCAGTTTAGATTTTCTCTCAGTAGCATAACCCTTTCTCTTTTTGCATTGGATTGGACATCAAAAAAAAAATAGTTGGCAAGAATTTCACACGAACTAAAATAATTAGATTCCGTCTGTTTTCTCAAAACTATTGTCATATAAACACAATAACCAATAATAATTCATGTGTTCATTATCTTTATTTTGTCTTTTGCTACTTTTTTGCAAGAAGGGAGTGGCTGTTTTCAGAATTTCCTTGTTTGATATAGAGCAATACTAATCAAAATGCAAGTTATGTAAAACTCATGAGAAGAGATTGGAGAATGATGGCTCTGCTGTGAATGAGCGCACACACACACTATTGGAAAATGATTTTGTTTTTGTAAGTATTGTCAGCTAGGTACTATTAAAGGTGGTAGTGGTACAGCAAGAACCAATATGCACTTTGTTTTCTTCTGAATTGTACACTCTGTAGGTGGGAGTGACACCCACGATCAGGAACAAATAAGGGAACAGGATGATTTCAGAATATACATGTTTTGTTGATACAAGAAAGGGGGTGTGATGACTGAGGGAGAGGAAGCACAAGTGGTCAAGCTAGGAGAGAAGAATGTGGTAACTTTCCTTGACCAGAGAGAAGTGCCAAAGTGTTTGAGAATCTCTCAGTGAGTCCTTTTCAGCCAAAAAAAAAAAAAAAAAAAAAAAGCTGGGAGTCAGCAATAGCATTTACAGAGGAGGAGGAAGCCCTAAGTCTATAGTATGCCTTGGTCACAGAGTAGTGGGAGGAGAGTGAGCAGGCATGGGAAGATGGCATAGCTGTGCCACACCAACAACCCCATGCTGGCAAGGAAGGAAAAGGAAGCTGTGGATAGAAGGAAGTGACAGAGACTAGGCACTGGGCTCTGAGAAGGCCTGAGCAACCCATGGGCATCGAAAAGCAGTCAGGGGTGTTCTTTGTTAATGTTAATGTGGAGGGGCAAACAACCGGAGTGTTTGAGGGAGATCTAACTTCTGCAATAGCATGAGCTGTATGTTGAGAATATTGATTTATTTCAGCATCACTTTTTTTTCTAATCAATGTGCTTTCATATTTCCAGTGCTGTCAAGAGTTAATGGCGGCAAATACCTTGGAATTTAGTTAGGTGTTTTTTTACACATAAATTTAAGCTGTGGTTAACTACAGCTATGAATTAGACTCACCTGATGCTTAATGATACAGCTGCCCAGACCCCATTCCAGATGAATTAAATTGGAATCTGTGGGTAGTTGGGCCTAGGGTGATGTGTGTGTATCGGATGCTCACACTACTCCCAGCTGAGAATCATTACCCTCGAGCAGGTGTTCACAACCTTGACTGCACATTAGAATCACTTGGTTAAGCTTCAAAAAATAACCCATGCCCGGGCCTCACCTTGGATCAATTAAATAAGAATCTCTGGGGGCTGGAGACCTGAACATTGGCATTTAAAACACCAAACCAAACAAAAAATAACGAAACAAAATAAGTATCTTGGAAACCCTGCCTGAGGCTACAAAAAATAAATGAAGCAAGGCCACTGTCTTCAGAGTTTGGGCTCTAACAGGGCATCTATGAGTGTATGCAGTGTAAGACGGGATTCACAATGACAAAAATAAAAAAAAACATAAGAGACAGAGGAAAGGCATGGTGTTCTGATTTACGTGAACAGATTCACTTGGAATTCTTCCTATTTTAATACCGAAATTCTGGGTTCGGTGGAATTACTGTCTCTTGCAAACCAGAATGGTAGGTCATTTCATAGGGAGCTAGACATTTCTGAGAAGAGTTTGGAATCTTTTTTTTTTAAGCTTTATATTCTGCCTCATCATAAAAGTTGTAGAGCCAAGTGAACATCAACCAAGATATCTGAAACTGAATTAAGGTAGGAGTGGGGTCGACTACAGACAGTGGGTCTAAGCGTCAGATGTGAAAGAGTGTAGGAACAGAACTCTAGATTGCTGTGAAAAGCTATGAAGATGAGTCTGGAAGCATTCTAGATCGCAAAGGGCCTCCTTGACATACTCAAAAACTTGCCTTTTATTTCAAAGGCATCAAGGGATTCTGGGTAATGTTATGGTGAAGAACATAGCTGCATTATCTAAGTTTGGAAGTTTGTTTTAAAAAGAGCCTTGGGGAAAGCTCTGGGGTCATGTGCTTATTTCCTGAGAGCTTGCAGACCCAGTCAGGGACTAATTCATTTAACCCCTCCCACCATGCCAGGCTCATTAGATAAATGGAGGGGTCACACTTGCACAGAGCAGAATTTAGATGAAAGCAGTTTTCATTACTTGTGAAGTTGCTTTAGGTGACACAGCCTAGGCAGTTGCCTAGTATTCCGACGTCAGAATTTGCGAGTCTGGAGTCCATTTGGGCTTCACCACATGGTCCAAAAAAGTTCATCAACCTGAGTCTCAAAGTAGCAACTGTACAGAACAGAGCTTGCCCTCTGACTGGGATACTGCTGCTAAGATTAATGAAGTTTAGTTCAAAAATGCTTTTGTGCTCTTAGGAGAATTTTCCAACCTAGATGTTTCTTCTCTTTTACAAAGTATAATAGGACTACAGAAGAATAAATCATAACTGTTTTCCCAAATTTAATTCCTCACCGAATATTATGAACTAGGTTTTAAATGGCCCCAAAGGTCATGGACTGCAGGCTTAGTCAACTGCCAGAGATGCTTTGGGGAAGTGGTGGCCCATTTAAGAAAGGAGGCCCTGTAAAAGGAAATTAAAGGAAAATGGGGAAATTGGGACCCAGGTGTTGGTGGTATGCTTGCGCGACCCCCCCCCCTGCCATCCCCTCCTCCTCCCTTTACCCACTTTTTTCTTTTTCTCTTTACAGCACCAGACATTACGATGTAAGCTGCTCTTTTATACCACATACCCCCCACCTTGATATTCTGCCTCGCCAAAGGTACAAAATTGGTACAAAATTCATACTGTCAGTTGACCCCTAGAATAGACGAAATAACTCTCCCCTCCTTCTCTAAGTTGTTTGCCTCTAATATTATTTCGCGGAGATGCTATGCTACCCTGATTATTTCACTGTTTCCTTCTTCCCAGTGTTATGCACCAAATTCTCTTAGCATTGGTAAGCCACAGCATTTTTCTATAACTGTATCATTCCAGTCTTTTTCTTGCATGCCTGTGTGTATGTCAGTGGTGTGTGTGTGTGTGTGTGTGTGTGTGTGTGTGTGTGTGTGTGTGTGTGTGTGTGTATGTGTTTCTGCAGAGGTGAGAGGATGGCATCTGATGTCTTGCTGACAATCTGCATATTTGCTGTGACAGGGTCTATCACTGAACCTGAAAGTCAAAAGCTATGGCTAGACAGAATGGCTGCTGAGGCACAAAGAGCCTCCTGAGTTCTCCTCAGCAATGCTAAGGCTACAGAACTATGCCGCCATGCCTAGCTTTTATTGTCTGTACTAGGAATCTTAATTCTGGCACTTTTCCCACTGAGCTGTCTCCCAGAGCCTATTGGTGTTTTTCTCTTCTCTATTGACTGATCCACTTAATTAAATGGGTTTATATAATGTTTAAAATTGACTTTCATCTATAACTCCTAACTTTCTATTTTAAATTAATAACTATTTTTATGAGCTAGTATATCATATATAACACAAACAATAGTAAAAATAAGTAAACATTCAATAAACGGAAAACATACTGCAGATATTATTACAAGAAAGTGAGGGAGTGTCTAAGTTATTTGGCAGTTTATATGGGAGATTTATTTTTAATCCCTGTTTATCCAACTGTGTATTTGTATCTGTATGGCACACTTTGGGTTATAGTCCACTCCTATGTTATCAATTTTATTCATCATAATTTTCCATTTTGACCATGCGAGATTCTTTCTGTCTTTTTCCCTCTCCCTGTGGTTTGCCTCCATTGGTCTGTTTTGAAGGGACTTCCTTATGTAATAGCAGGAAAATATGGTCTAATTTCATCTCTATTTTCTACGTTGGCCCTGGTTGATAAACACACTAGCTTGAGGGCACATTGGAAAACACGGTCTAGGTGCTGGAATGTCATATTTGTTTGTGTACATTGTCTTTAGCCAGATGAAAATATTAAACTTTAGTGTGCATCTGGGATACTGATTTACTGTTAACTGTGCCTTCCAAGTTTCTCTGAATGCAAATTCTCTCTAGGCTTTTGGATACTGGCACATAGTGATTAAGTTTGGCTGTAAAACTCCCAGTTTTCAGTAGCTACCACTTATGTCTGACACTTGATTTCTGGCTCTTTGGTTCTTCTTCTTTTTTCTTTTTCTTTCTTAGTTTACTTCTTCTGGGTGGGTTTTAAAAACTTTTTTTTTTTACCTCGCTTTTGATTCTAGTTTTGTTCTGCTTTGAGATACCCTTACATCTGTCTTTCTACCGCCTGAGTTCACTGAAAATAATAAATCCCAACCTTAATCTGCTATCACATCATCATTTTTAAAGTACTTTGAGGACTCAAATGAGCATGCAGTAAATATTAGGTGAATGAAAAAGTCATTAACACATTTGATATTAGAGTCTTTGACAAGCGATTGCGGACTGAAAACAGCTTGGTATGTTTCCGTTTGAGGTCTGAATTGGTGGGGAGTGTAGCTGAGAGGTATTGTGTGGACGTGATAATGGTCATCAGTAGTGATCCTGCCAAGCACTTATGTAGCCAGAAGACCTACAGGCTAAGGGGATCTTCCCAAGCTTTAAGTTCACCACTGAATCTTCTTTATCTATGCCTAGTTTATCTATGTCTTACAGTGATTAGACATTCTACAGAGGTGTTAAACACAATACATAGAAAGGAACCACCATAGAAGAGACCAGCCAGCAGTGTGGAATGATGAAAGGGGAGTGATGCCTTTAGCATTTATCTTCTGAAATGCCATTAAGAGAAATGGAGAGAAGCTCACATTTACTAAAGATGTAATAACTACCAGAACTGGGATGGGGTTTACATATGTCCATCCTTCTATTCATTTTTCTTCTTCCTTTCATTTCATTTTCTTCCTCTTTTCTCTCCTCTCCCTACCCTTCTTATTTAGCTTCCTTCAACCTTTCTCCACTCTCTCCTCCTTACACCCTCATTTCTTCTTTTCCATCATCCTATTTAGCAACGTGACACTCAGTAGTCTTCCTATTTCCTAACCAGCATGCTGAGGGTTGGAAATCATTTCTCTACCTTAACAACAATGAAAATTTTAAACAAATGGAAAAGTTATTATTTCTTCTTAGATTTGTTAGAAAAATGAAGCCCCAGACAGTCCTTTGATTTCTAATATTTGAACAGAAGCATAAGGAGAGTCAAAACTCATCAACGTGAACCTCCTTTGCAATAAATGCTAAGAGCTACAAATGAAAAAAAACAATATTTAGAGGTATAGAGTGGACAAGTTTAAGAGGCAGCAACTCTCATAGACCCTGATAGAGCAGGATCTCCACGTCAAGAACTTGACCAGATTCTCACAGTGTCACAGACACTGCCTTCAGTGGAAAGAAGGAAACCATTTTGACATAAGTTACAATATGCTATCTTCCTCAAGACTCTCTGTTTGGGAAAGTAAAACTAAGTCACAGGGTTTTCACAGCATCTAATTGACCTGAGAAAAGAGAAATCCTCAAGTCCAGGCCACTACAACTCCTCTGTCCCTCTCATGAGAGAGAAAGCAGTAGCTTTGACAGTTGCGGCAGAAAGGCAAAGTCTCACTGTGAGGATGGGCTGGGTCATGGTGCTGTTAAACTAGTCCCTTCCCCAAACATCGTCACACTAAATTTAGGAAACACAATTTGGAAAGACAGAAAACACCAACGCCAGAATCAGAGAGGACAGAGACAGGTATATCCACCACATACATGCACACACAGTGCACCGTATCCTCACAGCTTCAGGAACTGTGGAGACCAGTAGAGAAAGAATCTTTGTTTTATAAAATATTTATTTAATATATATAAGTATACTGTAGCTGTCTTCAGACACACCAGAACAGGGCACCAGATCTCATTATAGATGGTTGTGAGCCACCATGTGGTTGCTAGGCTTTGAGCTCAGGACCTCTGAAAGAGCAGTCAGTACTCTTAACTACTGAGCCATTTCTCCATCCCCCAAATTTTTTATGATATTATTTTAAATATTTTATTTATTTTATGTATGTGAGTACATTGTCACTGTCTTCAGACACACCAGAAGGCACCAGATTTCATGATAGATGATTGTGAGCGACCATGTGGTTGCTAGGACTTGAACTCCTCAGAAGAGGAGTCAGTGATTTTAACTACTGAGCCATCTCTCCAGCCCAAGAAAGAATCTTTGAAATGGTATCTATTAGAGCTGTGCCTTCCAATATGGAAGCCCCTGGAAACTGGTAATCATATAAATAGGTATTTATAGCAGTTAAATGTAAATTCATTGAGATTAAGAATTCATGTCAGAGCTGAAGGGCTTTGCAACCCCATAAGAACAACAATGTCAACCAACCAGAGCTCCCAGGAACTAAACCACTACCCAAAGACTATACATGGATAGACCCATGGCTCCAGTTGCATATGTAGCAGAGGATGACCTTGTTGGGCACCAATGGAAGGAGAAACCCTTGGTCCTGCCAAGGTTGGACCTCCAGGGTAGGAGAATGTCGGGGAAGGGAGGAGAGGAAGGCATGGGAACACCCTTGTAGAAGAACTGGAAGAGCTTGAAGGGGCTCGAGACCCCAAAAGTACAACAATGCCAAGCAACCAGAGCTTCCAGGGACTAAGCCACTACCTAAAGACTATACATGGACTGACCCTGGACTCTGACCCCATAGGTAGCAATGAATATCCTAGTAAGAGCACCAGTGGAAGGGGAAGCCCTGGGTCCTGCTAAGACTGAACCCCCAGTGAACTAGTCTATGGGGGGAGGGCGGCAATGGGGGGAGGGTTGGGAGGGGAACACCCATAAGGAAGGGGAGGGGGGAGGGGGATGTTTGCCCGGAAACCGGGAAAGGGAATAACACTCGAAATGTATATAAGAAATACTCAAGTTAATAAAAAATAAAAAAAAAAGAAGAAGGGGAAGGAGTTGTGATAAGGGGCTTATGTCCTGGAAATTGGGAAAGAGAATAACATTTGAAATGTAAATAAAAATAATATCCAATTAAAGGAAAAATGAGAATTCATTTCATCAGTAGGATCCATGATTCATTTGCTATCAAGGTTGGTTTGGCTTGTAGCTATCATGTCGGACTGGGCAGATGCACTAACACTTTCACTGCTGCAGAGAATTCTATTTGGTAACAGTTGTTAGCTATCAAAGAGCCTGGAAAAAAAAACTCAGTTTCCTCCACAGTCAAGTTAAGGCTACCTGTCCTGGAGAGCAGGCTCCTATCTGCCTTCTTCCCATATCTGAGGAGGAGATGCTGTCCAGCATTTTTACTACTTAGACAACCAGACATTGTCTTGGAGAAGATGAGTCTCTTACTAATAACTGCTCTGAGGTCCCTTTGGCATCGAGCCTTTCTGGATAAACAAGAAACATTCAGCTCATATTCACGCTGCTTGCTCTTACACCAATTAGGTTGTCAGAGTTTTGTTTCAGTTATTTTCTTGTTAGACTTGTAATAGTAAAGGTTATCTAATTTGCGTTTTTCCCTTCATAGGTTCATATTTGGCTTTTCCTTTTTAGTATCTACTTTGATTAGAGGAGGTAGTAACATTTTTTTCCCTCAAAGTCCATATTGTCCTCAGAAAATAAACATTACTAACCTTATCATGCCTACATGGTGCCAAGACATGGATAGCTTTCCTGTGCTCTCCACCCCTTGTCATACCATGGGTTTTTTACTTCTTTCTGGCCTCTCCCCTTTTCTTTGGGTCAAACAAGATTTTTACTCCACCCATTCAAGAACCCTCCAGCTTGTCCATATGTCGAAGAGACATAGGTAACCTTCATATTATTTCCCGGATCATGTCCTTTTAATTCTGGTTGCCTAGAGGATGTTTGCACCACATCCATACTTCTGGTCTAGCATATTCAGAATATCTAGTGCCCTGACGCACTTCATTGAATCCACCTGACCCTACCTGGCTTTCACCATTTGTAATCTCCACTCTGATGCCTGGTCCCACAACCAGGGCCCAATCCCAGATGAAAACAAACCCATACCTTTTGCAGTCTTCAGGTTCAAAGCAGGTGGCAATGTCTTAGGCATAAAACCAGCCTTCTATGTCCAAATATTCACACAACCAACAAGAGTTCCGCAAGCCCAGGTCACATTGCAAAAGCAATAGGAAAGTTTAAAACCTCATTTCTTCCTGATGCCTCCATAAATACTATGGAAATGTTCTCCAATACTTCAAGAACTTTAAAGAACACTCAAAGAAACACCTCAAGGAACTTTAGGAGAATAACCCCCCCCCAAGTGATATTAAAAAACACAAACGTATGAAGGAAATGATTAGGAAACCCTCAATATCTGTACTGAAAATTGAGACATAGTAAGCCCCTGAGGTTAATGCAGATATGGATCACGTGTTTGGTGCTGAATGAAGATGTCTTTTCCTGAGTTCCTGAGCTAGATGCCATTTAAGAGGAGAGGAATGTAGGTATTAGGATATCTAAGGAAACCTTCAAATGCTCTCTGACTTTCCAAAAACAATCTTCTATGGCAGAGTTGTCCTTTGAGTCCCTTGAGGAGATTAAAATGAAGAAAAAACAAAGAACTCTATGTAGGATGTTTGATGTTCTCTTCCTCCCCCCTCTTTTTCCCTGTCTCTTGTACATGCATTGTGTGTGCTTTCTATTCTGATTCACTGTCAGAAGGCATGCAGAAAGCAAGAAGCCTGATACTTCATTCCTATTTTGTTGTCTGAACTTATATTTCATTTTAAGCAGCTTTGGGACAAAAACGGTGTCATGGAGAATTGTTAGGATAGTGGAGAATAGTCAGTATTTTGAAGAGTCTCTCCTCTTCTGAGGACAAGGATGGGGAGATATATGATCTCAGAGAAAGCCAGCGAAATGCCCTTGGTAAGATAAAATGGTTAACTCGTTCACTTACCACACCTGTCTTTAGGGTTTCATGTAGACACTCGGATTTCTCCGACAGGATAGTTAAAAAGAAAATGGTTATAAACAAAGCCAAAACCAAGAAGATGGACTGCCTCGAAGAAGTTAAATGGAGCCAGGAAGAAACTCCCAGACAAGCATATCACTGACCCTGGCTTCCCAATGTCCTCAAAGCACCAATTACCCAAGATGAGAGCGGCAGAAAGTCAGGAGTTTCCTATTAAAAACTTAGAGCAAAGCTCAGACCCCTTCATACATTTTCATTCTATCCAGTGCTCTGGCTCGCAGATGGAGTACTGAGCGATTCTTTCCCCTGTTAGGATTGAAGACCTGATTTCGAAACACTACAATAAAACTAACTCGAATTCCCAAGGCACAAAATGCAGGAGTAGACATTTATTTCGTCTTCAATACGGTGGAGATTTTCTATAAATTTAGCTTCTGATTAGAAACCTTCTTACATTGGAAAATTTGAGCAATGAAATTTCAGTAATAAGCCAAATACAGGTCTGCTCGAGGTCGAATGAAATTTAGATGAAAAATCCAGGATTATCAAAAGGAATGTACAGACCTTCAAGTTTCTGTGCATTCAAGGTCAACGGGTCGGATTCTTTCATTTTTGATTTTTTACAGCGGCACATAATTTCTGTTTCTAGTTGGCTCTCTACATTTTTGGAGCAATAAATTTTGCTTGCAAACTAAACTTCACTTGCGATCAAGTTGGTAAGTTTCCCTGTCTGAATATTGTAACACCTATCACTTTAGCCAGCTATTGATTATAAGAAAATCAATATAATAGTAGAAAAAAAATTAAAGCAGATCTAATAATCTTCTAGTGAAATTTGTACCAGATTATTCGGATGTAATTACTTAAGCGAGAATGAAGGAAACTGTGGCACAAGGACTGAGGCAATAATGGCCAGTTCCCATTTAACTCTTCTTCCACTAAAGTACAAGACCATGTCTATTAAGCACCTACTTCCATGTGTATTTTTCCAGTGATTTCATAATTCTCATCTTTTCAGTGGCTGTGAAAGCAGCCCAATGCCATCACTCCTCTTTTCATTGTAGGTTGTCTTGCATTCTGCTGTCATTACGGTGCCATTAGTACTCAGTCTGTATAACAAGAACGAAATTTCTTAACAGCACTAAAATAGCACTGAAAACTTGAGTTTTTCTATTTTCCACCTAAAGCAAATATTCAACCAAAAGCTAGTGCAAGACATATCAGCCAGAACAGCTAGATGCTGGAGTCTTCTACTTTTGAGTGAAGGAAGTTCCTTTATTTTGTGCCTTTAGAGAGAGTTAGCAGAAACTCGTAGGAACTAGTGTGAAACCTGAAAAAAAAAACCTTCTTGACCTCTTAGATTTTCCTGAGATATGTGCTGTCTTCACAGTCCCACTTGTGAGAGACTTACCCTTTACATAGGCCATATTGACTAAAGGGAAGGGTTCCCCAGAAGGGATTTATGGCTGAAAGCTTCCTTAATTATAGGCTAGTATAATAAGTCCTTCCAGTGTCTTAATGATTGGGGAATTAAGAAGTTCCTTAATAGAAATTGACAGGATCCATTGTCATTGCAAAAAAGGTTCTGTTATGGTCTGGAGTATCCTGCCAACCATCCCAGGATTTAAGGTTCCCTAAAGGCTCATTAACATCTCAGACCATAAGGTCTCCAAAGGAGACACTAATGGCCCACCTCGTTATGATCTGAGGATAATGACGATGTGACATCCATCTCCACTGAGAAGATAATGGCTTTGTAAAAACTGTTATGATGTCAGCAGAAGAAGAAATCTCATTTGCACTTTATAATCTTTGGTTTCTAATATGCCATAGTTTCTAAATTATACTGGAATTATTTTACAAATCAGGCTTAATAGAGGCAATGCAATATGCTCTGAAAAATCAAAATAGTCTCTTAAAACAGCTGTTAGCATCCTTATGGTAGCGCACCAATGAATGGTAAGATTAGTAATGTTCTCACAGACCTGAAATGCATATGAGTAATGGAACAGGAATCAGAAGCTTAACTTTCTCTTGACTTATATATTCCTTTACTCCTAAGAGTAACAGATCGGATCTTGTTTTGAGACTGTGTCAAAACAAAGGGAAGCACTCATTGTAGTAATAATACTGATTGGATTGAGTACCAGTTCTTACTGAGTACTCACTCTCTGCCATGTCCCACACTAAATAATTTTCATCCAAAAAGAATCTATGAGGCAGACAAACCCACTCAGTATACAGACGAGACAAGGATGTGCAGAGTGGCTAAGGAAGGATGTCATCCACGTTGGCCAGTGGGTAGAGCCACGTGAGATACCCACCTTAGCAGTCTAACTCTAAATTCATGCCAGAGGATGGGTGACAGATTTCAGAGCTAGGACATATAGGTTGACGCTTGGTTGACAAATAATGGTATGGACTTGAGCAATTTATTCACCTCTGGATATTTTGAACTTAAGTGATTCTTCAGTTTCCTCATTTTAATTAACAAGAAATTCCATATATCAAAGAAGGGGCCAGACCTTCCACAGCGTCCTTACAGTCATGGCCAATGCTTACTGGTACTGAGATCATCATCTTCTGATCAGTTGGGACAAATCATTTTCCCCTTTGATACTCAATAGTTGATTTAAAAATAACGATGCCATTTATAAAAAGCATATGGAGGAAAAGCATCTCCCATTATTGTTTAACTGTGTAAAACATACTCAAACCATTTTCCAATCAATTTCTATTTGGCTTTAAACAAGGGAGAAATGGAGATAAGCATAAAGAAAAAATCTATTAGTCAGTGTTAGTACTGCTTTTTATAGCTTTAAGCATTTTCCTGCCTATAAACATAAGAAAGAAAATTAGCATTTTAAGGAGATTTCTCTATTGGATTATATTTAATAATAAACCACCACAAAACAGAGAGTTATACAATAATAATTAAAAAAATAAAATCGGTAGATACTGTTTCAGCCATGAAGCCTTGAGAGCGAGTGGAACTCCAGCTGCAATACCCAGATCCTCCCACTAGAGGGTGAATTGTTCCTGATGAAGAAGACCAGTGTTTGGGGAGGGGGACAGAGAAAACTAATAACTTATAATAACATAAACTCCCTAAATATATTCAGAGTAACTTTGTAGCATAATACTCATACTTAATTTACAGTATCTTCTGAATATTCAGTCCCGATTGAGGTTTAACCAATTTTTACGTGGACATAGGACATCTGGAAAGAACCTGACCATGTAACAAGGATGTAACAGTATGACATATCAGCTGTATGAGGTTGGATTATGATAAGACTTCCAGAGCACAGCAGGATAACTATGAATATCTTAGGAGAGTGCTCCAAACCTTTATAGTCTCTAGAATTTGTCTGGAATTAGTGCATTCATTCCATTTTATACAATGCATGATACTTAGAAGGCAATCAGCCCACATGTATATATTCTGTGACTCTTCAAGTTTTAAAAAGGAAATGGGATGCACGGCTGTCAAGGTTTCCTTAACTGTTCGTCTCCTGTGTGTTCTTCTGAGCTACGGTGTCTTTGACATCTCTGAATGCTGCAGGCTACATATAGAAGCGTTAGAAGTGCAAGAGATTGACTATGACTTGTATGCATCCTGTCAACACAAGGTTTTGTTTTGTTTTTTTTAAAACCAAAAGCTAGTTGCTGATGTTGTAGCAAAAGTCTGATGTATCAGACAAAGAATCTCCCTGTATTTCTAGTCCTGGGTCACACAGAGGCTTGGTGTATACAGAATGTAGACATCA
This sequence comes from Rattus norvegicus, assembly GCF_021556685.1. Taxonomy (NCBI): domain Eukaryota; kingdom Metazoa; phylum Chordata; class Mammalia; order Rodentia; family Muridae; genus Rattus; species Rattus norvegicus. The sequence continues at coordinate 64,689,507 of NC_141547.1, read as the reverse complement.
GTTTGGCAATCCACTTAGGAAAGAGGTACACGGTATTAAAAAGGAGCAAAACATTGCAGATGGTCCAAATGAGGCACATTATTAAGAAAAAATAAAATGCCATTCAAATGTTAGTTCCAATAACTGCCAAACTCTCCAAATTTTCCAGCAAATCCTTTCTCAAGGAGATTTCACAAAAGACTATATAATCTAATAAATGGCTGCGAATTGTTTCACTTGTTGACAGTAGACTCCAGGAAAGGAGTTCCCTCTTGTCCCAGACTCATGAATGTTTAAGTGCCCTCTAAAAGGGCTTTTCTGGCACTCTCTAGGGCTGCAACAAGGTGGAAGCAAAAGAGTAAACAAGAAAAGCACTTAAAACAGGTAACGCACATACAAAAGAACACACATGGTATGTACTCACTGATAAGTGGAATTTATTTTGGAATACCCACGATACAACTCCCAGACCATATGAAACTCAAGCAGAAAGAACATCACGCCAAAGTGTGGATGCTACAGAACTACTTAGAATTGGGAACAAAATAATAAATACTCAGTAAGAGGAAGAAGATAATTTCTCAGAAGTGGAGGGAGAGAACGATCTCGGAGAGAGAGGTAAAAGAGCGGGCTAGTTCAGATAGGAGAGGAGATGGTGGAGAAGTATATAGGGTCAGGAATTTAAAGTAGGTGTGAAGCAGTGGGGGAGGAGCAACTGGGGGTAGCCACTAGAAAGTCCCAGATGGGGCTGGAGAGATGGCTCAGTGGTTAAGAGCACCGACTGCTCTTCCCGAGGTCCTGAGTTCAAATCCCAGCAACCACATGGTGCCTCACAATCATCTGTAATGAGATCTGATGCCCTCTTCTGGTGTGTCTGAAGACAGCTACAGTGTACTCATAATAAATAAATAAATAAATAAATAAATAAATAAATAAATAAAGAAAGAAAGTCCCAGATGCCAGGGACCCAAGAGGTTTTCAGGATCCAACAGGGAGGACCTTAGCCAAAATAACCAAAAAAGGGGAGACAGAACCTGTAAAGGTCATATTCACTGGATAGGCATGGCCCCCAGTTTTGGGATGTTGCCACCCACCTACCTCAAAAATATTAATCTATAATTCCTCCTATTAAAGAAAATGCAGGGACAAAGAGTGGAGCAGAAACTGAAGGAAAGGCCATCTAGAGACTGCCCCACCTAGGGATCCATCCCATCTGCTGACACCAAACTCAGCACTATGAATGATGCTAAGAAGCACTTACTAACAGGAACCAGGTATAGCATCACCCTGAGGCTTTGTCAGAGACTGATCAATATAGATCCAGATGTACACAGGCAAACATTGGACTGAGCATGGGCATCCCAATGGGAAAGTTAGGGCAAGGATTATAGGAGTTGAAAGGGGTTTGCAACCCCGTAGGAAGACCACCAATATCAACCATCCAGATCCCACCAAAGCTCCCAAGGACTAAACCACCAACCAAAGAGGACACAGGGGATACCCATGACTCCAGTTGAATATGTAGCAGAGGACTGCCTTTCTTTGCATCATTGGGTGGGGAGGCCCTTGGACCAGTGGAGGCTTGATTACCCAGGATAGAGAAAGGCTAGGCCCCTGAGGGAGGAGTGGGTGGGTGGGTGAGGGAGCACCCTTACAGAGTTGGGGGGAGGGAGGAGGGTATAGGAGATTTGTGGAGGGGAAACTAGGAAGGGAGATAAAATTTGAAATGTAGAATAACCAATATAAAAACATCACACACTTTAAAATAGCGAAGGCAACCATTTCCAACAGAGGTGATTATTGTTTCCTCCATGGTAATAAAGTGCCTACTGTGGGAACAAGAAGCTGGGAGCTCATCCACGAAGACATGCTTTCTTCCTGAGATTCTCAATCAATCAGGAACCCTGGACAGGTGATTTCATCAGGGATTCCCTTTTCTACCGGATGCTGTAAGTGCCTGATTTTATGATGTCTTGCTATTTATCCACTACTTGGTACTTTTTTGGTCTCTTGGTTTTGCTTGTTATATGCTTGCCAAACTCACACATTTGAAATTGAAAGCACAGCCATCATGAATCATTCTCCATGTGGAACATTCTGTCTGTCCACAGAGTGTATTCAGGCATAGGACAGTTTCTGATACATCACTGTGACTACCATTCAGTGTTTGGAATAGCATGGACATTTATTTATCTTACCCACACATAGGTGTAAACACATGAACACATATATACACATGGGAAATAGTCATGTATCTCATGCTTATATTTTTGTCTCAATATTTGAAACCCCAAATAAATACGTGAGATTGTTACTGGTCACTTGTAGACGTGTGTTAATGGAGAAATTTTGCGTCTTCCAAGAAGGTTAAGACATTTCCAATGGGGCCAGAACCAGACTACATTCTTATTTCAGATACAGATTGCAGAAACTATACTCTTTGTGGTCTATCAGTGTCACATCCTCTTTTAACTTCCACATATATTGTTGTGGAAGTTGTCATGTAAAGTGGCCCATCAGGAAGCGCGGAAGTGCTATCCGTCATCACTATAATAAGGCTCCAACATGCCTTCCTGACAAAACAAGAGCTGGGTAAGTAACATAGGCACTGGTATTCTGGTTTGTGTCAAGTTGTTGAGAATGAGTAGTACCTACAGAAGTCTTGTCTGTAAGGTTGTATCCAGAGAAGATAGGTATACAAGCTGATGGAATGCATAGAAATTTTCTTTCAGTGCGGCGGGCACCTTGCAGATGGCTGGATACCTGGGCAGAACTAAGTAGGCAGAGAGTGAGGTGTCACTCAGAAGCAGATCAATTTCCCAGAATGTGCAAGGATCTGTAGTTGTCTTCCAGCCCCTGAGTAGAGAAAGATAAAAGGGTGTTCTCTCCCTCCCCCTGTATTCCCACTCTGTTCCTCTCTCTTAGACATGATACATTCTTCTTAGTTCTCACAACTTTGGCCATCAGAATGTCAGACTCTTAAGACTTTGGAAGCCAGAACTTATTATTACAGACAACGCACAAGTTCACAGAACTACATCCCAACATGGAGAGGCACACTTTCAGCCTCCTGGGTTTTGTTGGAACTATCACTCTGTAGAATCCTGGCCAATACCTGCAGTAAAATTAGTATTTAATAACTCGACTTTGTATGTGGTTCTATGTGATCAGTTAATCCAAATGAGGCCAGAAGCTAACACGACCTCAACCTTGCATTTTCCCTGGCAGCAGCTGTGAAGTTCGTACTTTTTCATTCACTATTTACATTGCCATTCTAGATCATAAGTACAGTGAATAATGAGAACTATGCCCCATCCTCATGTGTGGCGTATATGTGTAGACAGGGAAAGAGAGACAAGGGGGGTGAGGGAAGGATCCTAACTGTGAAGGCAGACATATCTTTGTGTTTCTCCTGAAAGGGTGTTCATCTCTGCTGACAAAGACAAAGGCATTTATTTTAATTTTAGCATTAAAATAAAATTTAATTGAAGCAGATCAAATACTCTGTAAATGAGTAGAAGGGGAAAAAAACACGAGTCTACAACAAAGGCTGATTAGAAACCATTAGCAGCAGTTTGGAATCTATTTCATAGCTGACTTTGAAGGAATGCCCTGAAAGGTGAACTGTGCAGTATCTGTAAGAGACGAAAGAGGGAATAAACAGGCTATATACATATTTAAATGAATATTTGTTATTATGATGATGGGTCTGGAAGTAGCTTAGTTTTCATGATTTAAATAAAACTTTCAGCCTCAATTTCTTCATTAAGTAAGAAGTAATAATATCTATGAAGTTTCTATCATTGACATGAATCACATAATGGAATCTTATCTTAAACACCCAATGACATGTTGCCCAGAGGTGGGCTATTGGGACGATTCTATTTCATGTACCTGGAGTCTTCATCAGTAGAGCTGTGGCATGAGAAGATGCTCAAGGAACTTCCCTGCCCTCTTCCTGATAGGTGAAAATATAGTGAGTTCATCAGCACTAAACATCTTAACAATCCGATAGTGGACTTCTAATTTTCAGAGCCATGGCAAATAACTTTCTGCTTTTATGAGTCATTCAGTCTTTGGTAGTTTATCATAAAAGTCTGACTAGACTATGCCACTTATTTCAGAGAAATGAATTTTCTCAGATGCCTCCCTCTCAACTAAGTCAAATTATATACATCTACACTGTCTTTAATAGCTTTTTGCAGCAGTTAAAAATCCTCGATTCTCCAAATAGACCTATTTGGGCATACCTGAAGCTAAATGGGAGCATACTGAGACAGAGGTCTGTGATAGAGAACGTGTGTTGAGAGCACTAGACTGAATGTTGGCAGGCATTTTCTATGAGGCTTCCATCACTCTACTTTCCAGCATGAGAGGTACATATTGCATTTTCCTTCTCTATTTGTATATTTTGTGTGTGGAGTATCTATACATGATGGTGCACTGGTTTATGTATAAAGGCTAGAGCCTGACACACCTTTCTCAATCGCTTTTCTGCTCGATTTGTTGACAGTCTCTCACTGGACATAGAACTTGCTATTTCAGCCAAACTGGCTGGCCAGTGAATCTCTAGGGGTCTTCTAATCTGTACCCTTCCCCTGGGTCCATGAGTTATAGATGTTCACCGACACACCTTGCATTTGTATGAGTACTGGGAATCTGAACTGAGATTGCTTCCTGTGTGCGGCCAATCTCTAGTGCCAAAACATTTTCCATCTGCTTCTCTGATGCACAGTTCCACAGTTGGCTGCATTGTTCTCATGGGGAAGTATCGTCTATTTCTGTATCTTTGGGTATTCTATGTCTTTATCTTAATTCTTTTCCTAAGGCTAGATCTTTAGTCTTCTGTGGATACCTGACAGGTTTAAGGTCTTCAACATATCCAAAGCTGCGGTTATAATCTGGCATTTTAACCTTTCTTTTTCCTCAGTGACTATCAACTTCAGGGACTGGAAAGCCATCAATTGCCGCAGTCACCACTGATAGACACCCGGAATCCTCAATTCTACTTTTCCTAGAACAGTCCTCTTGATTATGATCCACTCTTTCTTTTCTACTTTCTCTACTATGAACATAGAGAAGATTCATATCATTTCATGCCTGGATTCCTGCCATATGCTATTAATGCCTAGCTCAGCTTTCGATATATACAGTCCACTGTACAACCTTGGTAGTGAGGATCTACTTGAAAGAGTCCTCAGTCCCAGACCTGCTCTGCTGAGCTCCATATAATACCTCTTTATGGTCCTTGCAAGAAGAAAAGACTTCCTGCTCAGCTTCCAGAGTCTCTTGTTCCTCATCTTCCTCTCTAATCCTCCTCATCATCTGTTTTCTATGTTCAGTCCTCTATTAAAAACCATCCCTAACTGCTTTCAGGTCTTTAAAGGCCACATACTAGCTCTTGCTTCTGAGACTGTGTTTTTGTAAATATTCTTGCTTTGAGACCTCTACTGTTTTCTTTTCTACACAATCACTTCACACTTAAAAATGTTCAAATGCTATTTATCTTTTCTAGAAATCTTGAATAAAGCTGTTATCATATAAACCATATATTACAACAGCCTCTCATCCTGAATGTGATGTTAGATTGTAACTTGTTATTTCATGATGGCCTACTAACATTCTTCATCTTTCTCCTCTTATTTTAACCATTATTTTATTTCATGTGAATGAAAGTTTTGCCTGCCTGTCTGTACAAGATATAACCAGAGACCAGGGGAAAGTGTCAGATTTGCTGAAACAAAGCAGATGGTTATGAGCTGCTATGTTGGTGATAGGAATTGAATCCCAGTCCTCTGGAAGAACAGCCAGTACTCTTAATTATTCGTATCTCCAGCCCCCTTTGTTTCTGTATTTATTTGGTTGACCCAAAAGCAAATCCTGGTATAAGCAGTTATTATTTGGATGTGAGATGACTTTCAATGCCCTATTCTTATAATATGTGGTTCTTAGCCTTTGGTGATACTGGGAGGAAGTATAACTTTAAGATGAACTTCAGGAGGGAGGTTTAGATCATTGGTATTATGTTTTTGGTTGGGACTAGAAAATTCTTCTATTTTTTCTCTTTTTATTTTATATCCTTATTGCCGTGTGTAAAGAGTTTTCTGTACCATGTTTTCATTGCCTTGATGTATTTACTCCTTGCCACAAGCCCAAAGCTATGGGTCCATCCAACCATGGACTAAAAGTCCCAAGACTATGAGTCAAAATAAACTTTTACTCTGCATGGTTGATTAGCTTAGGTATTTTGTTACAGTAATGGGAAGCTGAGAAACACACAAAGATTCAAGAGCACATACTTTGTTATAGAACCGCATCCAAGAAACTTAATGGAGAAATGACTCAAGGAAGAGAAAACTGCCCACAGAGTGCATATTATCAGACACATTGACAATATTGGCAACCAGAACATAAATGTGCTACACAGATCTGGGAATCAATGTTGAACATGTGCCTCAGAATTGTTCTAACTGAAGGGATAGGGAGCTAGGCCATTTACACAGAGGTGCCCATTAGTCACTGGTTAGCTGTGGCTAATGGGGTGTGGAACTGCTGGTAGGTAGGAGATAATTCCCAAAACATCTTGCCTGCTGTATACACAAACTAGCGTGCGTGTGTGTGTGTGTGTGTGTGTGTGTGTGTGTGTGTGTGTGTGTGTGTTTTAAATTAAATTATGCCACTTGGAGTGATAAAGCTATCCCTAAGAGCCATGTACTATCTAACAGATACCCCCAGTACCAAGCATGAGAAACCTCCTTTTCAGTTATTGGAAGAATTATTTATTCAAATGGTCCCTAAAACAATATAGGCTATTGCTGTTACCCTCGGTTGCTCTCCAGAAATTGAGATTAAGTCTCTATTGTTCAAGATACCACAGAATTTGGTAACAAGGCTTGGAGGAATTTAGCAGGATATGACCCATAAGCCTCCTGGGAGACTAGCTTCCGTGGTACTGAAAGATACTACGCAAGGTACAAAGGAAGGAAAACCTGCAATAATCCTACCCAGCAGTGACACCTAAGAGCCACAATAATGATCAGTACAGCAAGCCATCCCTGTAGGTGTGATAGTGGCCTTTATATCTGGGCCATAACATACAGCTGTCTAATTAGACTTGGGGTCCGCTTAGCATGAGTGAAATCATACCCGCTACTATAAACATTGCCAATAACCCATGGCTAGTGAGGTCATAGCTCTCACAGTGCCTACTAATGCCACTTTCCTAGCCACTATAATTCCTAACTCTATTATAATCATTATCCTTATATCTGAAGATAAGTATAGCTCTCACTCCTTACTCAAATCTCTCTCTCTCTCTCTCTCTCTCTCTCTCTCTCTCTCTCTCTCTCTCTCTCTCTCTCTTGAAGTCAGCAGATGTGGACCATAATAGAAAGCCACAACTAGTCAAAATGCAAACAGAAATTGATTTTGAAATGTCCAGACCCATCTCTAAACTCACTTTAAATGTGGGCAAGACCAGTCTTTCCTTTGTTTCTTGCATAGTACCTTTCTGTGCCATGAAAACTACTCTTTGAAAAGGCTTTTGGGTCACATCTTGTTCAATACCCCCAAGTCCTGTTACCAAATTCTATTGTAGCTTCAGCCACAGAGACTTGCCTCAACTTGTGGAAGGCACACAAGGGCAACCGGTAGTACACGCCTTTCATCTATGGCTCAGGAAACACAGAAGGGCTGCAAAGGCTGTGAGACCCAGAGACCCAGGAATAATGCTGTGAGATCATGACTTCTAGATATGAAAGGGGAGCTACATCTATGGAATCTCAATAATGTGATTGCTGAAACAAAACCTGAACAAAGACAATTCAGATTGCTATGCCAATGCAGACAGAAAAATTCCATGGGTTTTTTCTCTTTAATGAAGGGCTATAGGCAATTAAAACCACTAAGAGTTTCCTAGTCTTCATTAAAGATGAGCGCAATCAGTAATTATCCAATCCCAAGCACAACTCACTCCTTAAAATATGTACACACAAGCAATGACAAATGGATTCAGAGGGTCCCATGTATATGTTTACTTGAATGTGTGTGTATGTAAAAACAAGAATAATTAAATAATAAGAGAACATGAGTTTGAAAGGGAGTTGTGGTAGCAACGAGAGGGGTTAGAGAAAGGAGAGGAAGGAGAAAATGATGTAATTGTTTTAAAAATATACAGTACTTGCTATTGTGGTTTAATCTTGGATGTTAACCTCACTGGATCTAACATCAATTTAAAGCAAGTCCCTAGGCATACCAGTGAGTGATTTTTTTGATCAGGTTATTTGATGTGAAAAGATCTATTCTTAATGTGGGCAGTGCCTTCCCATGGTAACCAGGTAAAGGGGGGTCTAGAAGGAGCTTTTGTTCTTTTCCTGCTTGCCTTGTTCTCTTTAACAAGCTCACCAACCTCCATTGCTGTCGTTAGAATCCACCTTCTTCCAACTTCCAACATGGAGGAAACTATATCATCTCCAAGTATATCATAACCATCTTTGTATTTCTTATTTAAGCATATATGTGTCAGCATGGTATGGTCATGTAAATTGTTCATGCTGTCATAGTCAGATATTACCTTTAAGGAAATTCATAGGAAACAAATACTCTGCTTCAGCAATGCATTGCAGTTAATTTTCTCTAGTTTTTGGATGGCCATAAAGCCCCCCACACCCCACCCCCGGGATGAATTGCTTCTGAGGAATGAATGAGAACAGAGTCAAAGCATCCCTCAAGGGATGCCCAAATCCTTGGAGTCCATAGCTTCCTATGTTGCAAGGCAAATGAAAACAGATTTTCCAGACCCCATTTCAGTATGGCTATGAGTGATTTCAACTTGGGGAAGAGACCTAAGACTGAATAATGGTTAATCTCAATTGTCATCTTGGAAGACGCAGAATCTCCTCTAAGGAGTCTCAATGAAGAGGAATTAGAAGTCTCAATTTGGTTAATGGAGAAGGAAGGCCCCATCCTAAGTGTGGGAGGCACTATTTCACAGGCTGGGCCCCAGGATAAATGAAAAGGAGAAAGGGAGCTAGATACTTATTCCTCTTTGTTGCTGATTTTGGAAATACTGTGACCAGCTACTTCAAGCTCCAGCGGCCTTGACTTTCCTGCCGTGATGAATTTTACCTTGAACACTGAGCTACAATAAGCCCTTTATCTCTTAAGGTACTTTTATCAGAGTAATCCTAACAACGGGAAAAAAAAAAACAAAACTAAGGCTTCTTCTAGATTTGAAGCTGCTATGTACCCTGACTTGAAACAGGCTGAAAGCCAGAGTGTTGCCAGTGAGTGTTCTTTAATTTCTTTTGCTTCAGATGAGCTCTGGGATAGTTTAGTATTTGTCTTTTAAAAGATTTCTTGTGTTTTTCGTGTTGATGACTAAAAGTCACTCATTGATATTCCAAACAGGACATTTGTTAAGCTTTCATTTCACAATATGACCCTTTGCACACTATTAGTCAGAAACTAAGACTTAAATAAATAGAAGTTACTGTTTGTCTCAAGGATTAAAGGAGAACAAGTTTGTTATTGTCAAATAGTTTCACAAAGAATGTTAGAAGGCCATGCATAGGGTTTATAATAGAACACAGCAAATTCAATTTTCCAAGTTAATTTTTTTGGAAAAGAAAGTATTATATGTGAAAATATAAGCAGAAAAGGTATACATATTAATTCATGATTACCTAAGTGTGCATGTATGTAGTATAAATACATGTAATATGTACAATGATTTTTTAGTCTCAAGCATGGTTTATTTGGTTTATTTTTTAATGATTGAAATCAGATCAAATTTTAGATCAAAAAATCAATAGATAGTAGATTTTGAAAAAAAATCTTGTTGATTATTGATTGGTTTTATCTATAAAGATGAAATTTTCATTATTTAATAAGTTCACATTCTTTTAATTTGATTAGCATAATTAGTTGAAGGCAATGTAAAAATGAAACTTAAAGGACTAGACCTGGAGAAAATAGATGATTTGAAGTGCTGAAACATACATGATTAGAGTTAAACACTCTGTTGTCATGCTTATTCTTTTAAATCATATTATAGAGGTGCAGAATTTTCTGTTGGTTAAGACCCAATCCCATACTCAGTTTGTGTTCTGGAAGCTGCCTTCTTAAAAATGTTCATACTTATTCTGGTTTAATTCACAGTAGTACCTTCATCAGGCCATGTGTTTCTGGTTGGTAAGCCAGTCACTAGAAACTGATGATAATTATTTCTGTTCCTTTGGCAAAGAACCCTGAATTGGGATAAGAAACTAAGAGGAACTTTAGGATGGATGGCTGCTTAGAATTCTAACTCTTTCCTTGAGGCTCAGAATTCTATTTAAGCTTTGCAAGAGGAAAACATTCAGGCCAAATTCTGAGGCAGCATTCCTGATTCGTCATGCTCCCCAAAGAACTCTTTTAGGCAAAATAATGCATACTTCTGTCTGGGATATATATATATATATATATATATATATATATATACATACATATATATATATATATATATGGTAATTGTCTATGCAAAGCACCAGCACACATCACCTCATCTTATACGAAAAGTAAGTCTTCCTGTTACTTATTCTAAAATGCTCTGCAGTTCTCCATTAACAGACACAGCAGTACGTGTCTATAGGGTTTTTTCTTGCTTCTAGAGAACATATAGACTCTGCTCATCTTCTTACAGCCCATGTATTATGCTTAAGACATGAAAAATTATTTTTAAATGGTTATTTTTGATTAAACATGTGTGGTTTTGTGTATGGGTTTGTGAATAAGTGAGTCCAGGAGAAGTTATTGGTCCCCAAGAAGTAGATTGCAGGTCGTAATACATCACTTCATATGGAAAGTGGGACCATCCTAAGGTCTTCTGCAAAAGCTCAAAGCTGTCTTAACTGCTAAGCCATCTCTCCAGCTTCTAAATTAATTCATTAGAGAAATATGGCACATTTTTTTACTCAAAAAAGAAATCTCATTCAGAGAGTAATCACTTAATGTTTAACCATTTAAAACTCAGATTTTAAAGTGAAATAGGTTATCCAAGGATTGAGCATGGTATACAATTGGAAATAACGTGATGAGGCAAGATCTCAAGAAAATCCATTGATGCAATGATTCCACATTTATAGTAGATTCACATTTACCACAGTTGGATTTTTGCATATTTTCTATATCTACTATTTTATCAGTCACATGAATTTCACTTCTTATGAAGAAAATATTCACAGGATAAGGGGCTACCAAGTGCTTGCTAATAAGAAATGGAGAAATAAGTAATTATGTATGTTTGTATAAAGGAACATTAACCACAAAGCAAAGAAACTTGGCTATCAACAACATGAATGGATCTTAAAAATAAGATTCATAACAAATACAATAACAAGATAGTCCCAAAAAACCATATGCTGGAAACACCCATAAACAGACAAGAGATTGGGTCTGATCCTGTGGGAGGGCAAGGAAGTTGAAGAAGATAGGAATTATTCTAATTACTAGATAGTTGGCATATTCAACGATTTTTCTGTATATTGTCTTTATACTTAGAAGAGTCAATGAGTATGTGAAAAATGAACAAGCAAGCACTACATCCCATGTTTAAATAGGGTTATTTGATTCTCTGTGGTCTAATTTCTTGAGTTCTTTGTATATATTAGATATTAGCCCTGTATCGAATGTGGGATTGGTAAAGATCTTTTCCCAATCTGTTGGTTTCCATTTTGTCCTATTGACAGTGTCCTTTGCCTTACAGAAGCTTTGCAATTTTATGAGGTCCCAATTGTCAGTTCTTGATCTTACAGCATAAGTCGTTGGTGTTTTGTACAGAAAAATTGCCCCTGTGCCCATGTGTTTAAGGCTCTTCCCCACTTGCTCTTCTATTAGTTTCAGTGTTTCTGGTTTTATGTGGAGGTTCTTTTTCCACTTGGACTTGAGTTTTGTATAAGAAGATAAGAATGAATCAATTTACATTCTTCTACATACTGACTGCCAGTTGAACCAGCACCATTTTTCGAAATGCTGTCTTTTTTCCACTGGATGGTTTTAGCTCCTTTGTCAAAGTTCAAGTGACTATAGGTGTGTGGTTTCATTTCTAGGTCTTTATTTCTATTCAATTGATGTACCTGCCTGTGTCTGTAACAATACCATACAGTTTTTATCATGGCTGTTCTGTAATACAGCTTGAGGTCAGGGTTGGTGATTCCTTGTGATGGTTTGCATATGCTTGACCCAAGGAGTTGTGCCATTAGAAGGTGTGGCCTTGTTGGAGGAAGTGTGTCACTGTAGGGGATGGGCTTGGAGACCCTCCCCCTAGCTGCCTGAGGATGCTCAGTCTGTTCCTGGTTTCCTTAGAGTGAAGATGTAGAACTCAGCTCCTTCTCCAGTGCCATGCCTGCCTGGATGCTGCCATGCTCCAGCCTTGATGATAATGGACTGAACCTCTGAACCTGTAAGCCAGCCCCAATTAAATGTTGTCTTTATAAAATTTACATTGATCATGGTGTCTATTCACAGCAATAAGACCCTAACTAAGACATTCCTCCACAAGTTCTTTTATTGTTGAGAATAGTTTTTGCTATCCTGCTTTTTCTTTGTTATTCCAAATGAATTTCCAAATTGCTCTTTCTAAGCTATGAAAAATTGAGTTGGGATTTTCATGGGGATTGTATCTAATCTATAGATTGCTTTTGGCAAAATGGCTCTTTTAACTGTATTGATCCTGACAATCCTTGAGCATGGGAGGTCTTTCCATCTTCTGAGATCTTCTTCAATGTCTTTCTTCAGAGATTTGATGTTCTTGTCATACAGATCTTTTACTTGCTTGGTTAGAGTCATACCATGTATATTGTTTGTGACTATTGTGAAGGGTACTGTTTCCCTAATTTCTCATTCTATTTATCCTTTGATTAGAGCAAGTCTACTAACTTGTTTGAGTTAATTTTATATCCAGGCACTTTGCTGAAGGTACTGGTTTTAAGAGTTCGCTGGTGGAATTTTTGAGGTCACTTAAGTATACTATCATATCATCTGCAAATAGTACTAATTTGATGTCTTCCTTTCCAATTTGCATCCTCTTGTCTTCCTTTGTTGACTAATTGCTCTGGCAAGGACACTAAGTACTATATTGAATAGGTAGGGAGAAAGTAAGTAGCCTTTTCTAGTCCCTGATTTTAGTGGGATTTCTTCAAAGTTTCTCTCCATTTAGTTTGATGTTGGCTACTGGTTTGCTCTATAATGCTTTTACTATGTTTAGATATGGGCCTCGAATTCCTTATCTTTCCAAGAGTTTTATCATGATGGGGTGTTGAATTTTGTCAAATGCTTTCTTAGCATCTAATGAGATGATCATATTTTTTTCTATTGAGTTTGTTTGTACAGTGGATTACATTGATGGAGTTCTGTATATTAAACCATACTTGCATCCCTGGGATGAAGCCTATTTGATCATAATAGACTATTGTTTCGACGTGTTCTTGTACTCAGTTTGTGAGAATTTTATTCAGTATTGTTGCATTTATATTTATAAGTGAAACTGGTCTGAAGTTCTCTTTCTTTGCTAAGTCTTTGTGTGGTTCAGGTATGAGCATAATTGTGGCTTCATAGAAAGGGTAGTGTTCTTTCTGTTTCTATTTTGTTGAATAGTTTGGACAATATTAGTATTAGATCTTCTTTGAAGGTCTCATAGGATTCTGCACTAAACCCATCTGGTCTTGTGTTTTTTGGTTGGAAGATTTTAATGACTGCTTCTATGTCTTTATGGGTTATGGAACAGTTTATATGGTTTATCTCATCCTGATTTAACTTTGGTACCTGTTATCTGTCTAGAAAATTGTCCACTTCATTCAGATTTTCCAGTTTTATTGAGTACAGACTTTTCTAGTAGAATCTGATGAGGTTTTTAATTCCCTCAACTTCTGTTGTTATGTCTTCCATTCCATTTCTAATTTTGTTAGTTTGGATACTCTCTCTCTGCCCTCTGGTTAGTCTGGCCAAGGGTTTATCTATCTTGTTGAGTCTCTCAAAGAATCAGCTCCTGGTTATGTTGATTCTTTGTATAGCTCTTTTATTTCTACGTGGTTGACTTCAGCCCTGAGTTTGATTATTTCCTACCATCTACACCTCTTAGATGTAAATGCTTCTGTTTGTTCTAGAGCTCTTAGGTGTACTGTCAAGCTGCTGGTATATGCTCTCTCTTCAGTTTCTTTTTGGAGGCACTCTAAGCTGTGAGTTTTCTTCTTAGAACTGCTTTCATTGTGTCCCATAAGTTTGGGTATGTTGTGTCTTCATTTTCATTAAATTCTAAGAAGTCTTTGATTTCTTTCTTTATTTCTTCCTTGACCAAGTTACCATTGAGTAGAGCATTGTTCAGCTTTCATGTGTATGTGTGCTTCCTGTTGCTTTTGTTGTTATTGAAGACCAGCCTTAGTACATGGTGATCTGATAGAATGCATGGGATTATGTCTATCTTCTTGTATCTGTTAAGGCCTTTTTTGTGATCATTTATATGGTCAACTTTGGAGAAGTTACCATGAGGTGCTGAGAAAGTATATTCTTTTGTTTCAGGATGAAATGTTCTTTACCTATCTGTTAAGTCTATTTGGTTCATAACTTTTTTTAGTTTCACAGTGACTCTGTTTAGTTTCCATTTACATGATTGTCCATTGATGACAGTGGTGTGTTGAAGTGTCCCACTATTATTCTGTGAGGTACAATGTGTCCTTTGAGCTTAATAAAGTTTCTTTTATGAATGTGGGTGCCCTTGCATTTGTAGCATATATGCTCAGAATTGAGAGTTCATCTTGGTAGATTTTTCAATGATGAGTATGAAGTGTCCTTCCTTATCTTTTTTTTATAATTTTTGGTTGAATATCAATTTTATTCAATTAATCGATTATTAGATTATTAAAATGGCTAATCCGGTTTGTTTCTTGGGACTGTTTGCTTGGATAATTATTTTCCAGACTTTTACTCTGATGTAGTGTCTGTCTTTGTTATTGAGATGCATTTCCTGTAATTGCCAACTGAGGATTTTCACATGAACTCTAAGCACCTAAAGAAATGTTCAACATCCTTAGTCATCAGGGAAATACAAATCAAAAGAGCCCTGAGATTCCACTAACTCCAGTAAGAATGGTAAGATCAAACTCAGCTGACAGCAGATGCTGGTAAGGATGTGGAGAAAGAGGAATACTCCTCTATTGTTTTTGGGAATACAAGCTGGTACAACCATTCTGGAAATCAGTCTGGAAGTTCCTCAGAAAATTAGATATAGTACTATCTGAGGACCCAGCTGTACCACTCCTGAGCATACAACATATAACAAAGACACATGCTCCACTTTGTTCATAGTAGACTTATTAATGATAGCCAGAAGCTGGAAAGAACCCAGATGTCCTTCAAGAGAGGAATGGATACAGAACCTAAGAGTTTATTGTTTCAGTTTGATAAAACCACTAGGATTTACTCCTAGCACTTAGGTTACAGAGTATCCTTCTGGACCCAGATTTTTTTTCCTCAGATATTTGCTACAAGGCTACTGAGGATATAAACTGAGGATTAAAATGTCCCTGTGCCTGAGCTCTGAGTACTGAGCACTGTGTTATTTCTCTAACCCAACTTATACTTATAAAAGAACATACTGTTTCAGGGCAGGTGAAAATTAGAGACTGGCCAGGGAGATATATTAAGAGATCACTTTAATTTTAATATGGAATGCAAAGACTGATGATATAATTGATTTAGATATTTACACTACATAGAAAGTCCAGTGAACTATGAGAGGGACACTAAAGACACCTTAGATACAGGTTGGTGTTCCTCATATCCCAGATCATGTGTTCATATATTGACACCCTAGTATGATGGCATTAGAAGATAGAAGCTTGGAACTTGATTAGGTTTTGAGCCAACTGCCCAAAATGAGGTCACTGTCATTTCTGAATAGGCTATGATGAATTCCATTGCCCATTCAACTCTGTGAGGGCATAGCATGGAGAGTCCGGATGTAGATCTTACCAGACATTGCTGGTGATGAGGACTTCGAAACTGACATGTATTCCTATTGTTTACAGGCCAGTAGTCCACGATGCCGTTTCAGAAACTTGAAGGGATTAACAAATAATGATATATAGAGAGGACTTTGTTTTTCATTAAAATTCTTCTTTACCTTTGTCATGTTCTGATTGTCTTATTCTAATATAAGTATTTCTTAGTTTTGTGCTGCAGCCTAAGATAAGACAAATTAGTCCCTCATTCACTGATATAACCTGCTAAAAGCTTCACTATGGTGTGTGAATGTGTTTATATAGTGTCTTTCCTAGATATTATCACCTAAGCAATGTCTCTACCAGGGTTCTTTCAGTTTGTTCCGATGCACATATGTTGTCCATGCAAGAATTTTGATTGGCTTGGTCATTTGAACATATTGTGCTTATAGTCAGTGTCTGTGAGTTCTTATGTGAAAGGATTCAATAATTCTCAGCAAATATTCTCTCACTGTGACTGCCCACTATTCTATATTATGAAGTCTTTGAGATTCCTCCTCCTTGATGGACCCTTTGCTTTGGATGAAATAATATAGGATGAGCGTTGCATTTAGCACTCATGGGAAATGTTTTTAATTAACTACACCCAGAGAAAATTCTTTTGATTGTGGTCATACTGTTCCTGTAGTATTGTTGACTGGTGCATTTATAGGGATTTTTATTGTTTCTCTAAGCCACTAATATTCCAAATTTCCTATCAGAGTCACCCAAAGCAATGATAGGTCTTACCTCAGTATCTTCTCATTTTATTTTTCCTACATATTGTTTTCTCCTTATTCCAAAACTTTATTCAGGTACCTTCCTCAGCTAGTGACAACTCACCTCTTACAGAGTTTTAAGGTTATCTGGATGAAGGCCCTATAAATCTTTAGGTACTTAAGTTCCAATAGCCAATGTGAATTAGAATTTAGCCATGTCCCTGGGACTAGTCATGATCTTAGGATCAATTGATCATCATTTATTAGAAAATATTAAGGGTGTCACTATATTATAAGTTAGGTCAAAACAACTTCTTTATCCTACTATTCTTAGTTGTCTCAAAAAGTGCAGGACAAACAGAAGTAGTGAGAACAACACAGTAAGTTCTAACATTGCCAGCAACTAATAGCCCTGTAGCAGTGTCAAGGTCAACTCACAAGGTAAAAGGCAGCAAACAAATGGTGGCAGGTAGCAGTGAGTTGAGCAGTAATATGACAATTTGATGACTTGCCAAGGAAATCACATGGGGTACTTGGGATTCTTCTTGAGGAGCCAATTGGCTTAGATTGCTTGATCTTTTAGATAGTGTTAAATGGAAATTCAGGCAGGAACAAATGTGCATCCCAGTACAGATAGTCTCTTTCTCTCTGGGATACTGAATAGTCCACATACTGATAGACTACACTGCAATAATCAAAGTGAAATATATGTAAATATAAATCAACACTAGAGGAGAATTGAGACCTGAGATCTTGCTTGGGTTTGTCTCAGAATAGAGGAAATTTTTGTTTTGTTCATATTGTGGTAATATAAAGAATTAGATTATCTACATATTAAGTCACTCAGTGACTGAGCTCAACTACATCTCTTTTTTCATTGAAATGAATCTCACAGCAAGTCTGGAAACTTTTATGGTGGACTCTCAAACTTTGGCTACTTTTATCAGTTCTCCCACTGATGCTACATAAAGTATTGTTCTGCACTCACAGGTAAGAAGACACTTCCTCTTCACAGGTTAGGATTTAATAGTTTCTTGGACTCAATTGTCAGATGACTGGCCTCAAATTTCTGAGGCTCTGTTCTAGAACAGGACGTTTCCATTCTTTCACAGCTTCATTGTGTGAAATGCCTGCCTCCTCGTCATCATTGTAAAGAAGAGATGAGTCTGGGAGGCCTTAACTAGCTCCCTTCTTCTGCTCAGAAGGATCTTGTCTTACCTTGCTGCATTCTGGCCTGTAATCTCACAATGTCCCTCAGTTGTATAAATAATAATAGGACTGAGAATGAGGCAAGGAGCAGGCACTGATGAAACTAAATAAAGTGATCCTGTACAAATCAAGGAGAGTAAAGAAATAACTGATTTTGATCTAGTATTTGAGGAAAACTATCAGCTATTTAAAACAAACAAAAAACATTAGAAGGAAGTTATTTTTGAAAAGTTGAGCTTCCCAACAAGCAAGAGGGGGATACCTAAGTATTTTAATGGAATTTGAAGGTAGACAATATTGACAGAAAGTTTACAAATAACAAAATTAAGTTTAGAAAACAATATTAGAATAAACATCAAAGAATTTGTAAATCCTTGAACAATAAAATTGGGAGATTTTTTTCTCTATTTTTTAAAAATTTTATGGAGGTAAATGTTCCCATGCACATTTATTGTAATCCTGCATTTAATGTTATAATGGTAAATGAATTTTAAGTCTATCCATTGTCTATACAAAGTAAATAGTGTATAAATGTTTGTGTGTGTATGGTGTGTGTGTGAGTATGTGTATGTATATGTATAATATATATATATTATATGTGTGTGTGTGCTATAAGTCCCTCATACAAAATTATATTGCAACCATTATACAAAATGTAGTTTATATAACCTTAAAACATCTTTAAACTGAATTGATAATTTCACTGTAAAAAATATAAATATAATACAAAGTTAGTAGCCATATTTAATATTGTTATTTGACAGTTAGTTTTAAAATATAGAAAGTTTAGCATTATATATCTTGTTACTTTTCCAAGATCATATAATGAATATATAAAACCCTGATAAAAATATTACTTAGTTTAAATTATCTATTTTTGATTTTATTATAACACACACACACACACACACACACACACACACACACACACACACACACATATATATATATATATAAAGTATGTAGAAATACATAAATTATTTTTGGTAATTAAGAAGACTGCTGGTCACAAAAGAATCCATGTACCTGAAGTCTTAGCACTGGGAAGATGGAAGAACAACTGAGTTCTGTTCAACTTGAGCTATAGCAAGCCTGAGACTAGTTTGGAATCCACTGTCTAAAGTAATCAAACCAAATGAATGCTTACCAATGCTGCATATACAAATATAACTTAGAGAACCAGGGACTAAGGAATGCATTGGTATTTTTGATTTTGAAGTAAATGTTTAGTTTAGTTTAGTTTAGAATCCAGTTAACTTTTTCAGTGATTTCCCCATATATTTTTCTGTCTCAGAAATTCAGAAGACTTGGGCTTTTGCTTGTTTTCCTTCTTTCTTTCTTCCTTCCTTCCTTTCTTTCTTTCTTTCTTTTTAATAAATTTTAGTCTTGGTTGTCAACTTGACAGCATTTGGAATTATCTCAAATCCAAATGGCTGTGCATAACTATGAGGGATTTTTTTTTCTTAATTAGGTCATTTGAAGTAGAAAGACCTATTTCTAGTCTGGATCTCTGAAGTGAGAACATACATCTTTAATTCAGAGTTTTTGAGGTAGAAAGATCCACCTGGGTCGCATCTTCTGCTGCAGCTTATATAAAGAACATGAACGAGTGAATCTTACTCTTATAGTAGTAATTCCATTACTTCACCGAATGGCCAACTAGTGGATTTTTGGATCTTCCATTGGTAGACAGTTCTTGTTGGACTGCCTGGGAACATAGCCCACAACCCCCCCTTCCTCCCTTCCTCCCACCCTCCCTCCCTCTCTCTCTCTTGCCCCCCCTCTCTGTCTCTCTTGCTCCCCCTCCCCTTTCCCTTCCCCCTTTCCCTCTCCCTCAGCTCCCCCTCTCTCTCTCCCTCTCCCTCTCCCACTCTTATCCTCTAATGAACCCTGACCAATAGAGCAAATGATGAGAATTCATATATATTCATGTGGAATTCATGGCAGTGAGATTTTTTTTTTGAGTCTGAGGGTTGTGAATTGAACCTCAGTCTCCAAGGAAGGGAGGCAGGGAGAAAGGGAAGGGAGGGGCCTGGATTATCAGAAAGGTTGCTTTTACTTTGTTATCCCCTTTCACTAGAGATCAACTTTAAATTTCTCTGCCTACTCATCAACAGATTTCATTTTCTTATCTCTGGCCATGGGAGACTCTCTATTAGATAAACCTTTCATCCTGTCCAGAAAACAAGTTTGAGTCCCCATCTATGTTATATTTCTATTTATCTCTGTGGGTTTTTCTCTACTTTTCCATGTGACCTGCTACATACTTCTGTCTTTGTTGATCTATACATCTATATAGATAGAGGCCTATATAGATCTATAGAGATCTTTGTTGATCTATAGGGCTATTATTTGGGTCAAAATTCTGTCAGTCTCTTTTCCCTGTAATCATTCAGCAATCAGTCCCTGAGACTGAGTTCCACATCAACAATTACATCAATGAATGCTTGCCCCTAATCTTACTTTCTCTTCTGAAACATGTATACTATAAATAAGATAGGAAGGGAACATACAGTGAACAGGGATGCACACAGTAGGTAGCACCATATGATGATACAGTCATTACAGGAAGCATATAGTTGGTTTCCAAATATATAAAACTTTAATGGGAGTTTTCCAATCATCTTCTAGGTATTTATTAAAACAGGAGAGACTTGGCCTGAGATAAATATTAGCATCTCTCAATTTATATGATAACATTATTCACAATAATAACATGTGACAACCTTATGGGCTGGCCACAGATGGATCAAGATAGGTATAATAGGGTTCTAGAGTACCAGTTATTTGGTGGCGAAGCTAAATAACTTGAAAATTTAAGAGCTCCTTGATCTACTCTGTGAGCTCTCATTTCAAAATACAATTTAGAAGAGACTGACAGGGTAGCTTATTGATGGAGAACTTGCTCATTATGGACGAAGCTGTGGAGGCCCCCAAGACATTACGAATAAAAAGAAAGAAAGAAAGAAAGAAGGAAGGAAGGAAAGAAAGAAAGAAAGAAAGAAAGAAAGAAAGAAAGAAAGAAAGACAACTACACACACAGGATAGATAGAATATCATGCTGTCATTAAAAAGATGTAAATTATATGCGACATTGTGGATACAACTTGGATACTCTATACTAAATGCAAAAGGCCAGTTAAAGAAAGACAGATACATCAAGAGACAAGTTAGATAAGTATCAAAACTGTCAAGTTTATACAGTTCAAAGTGAAGCTGCCAGAGATAGGAGTGGAAGGAAATGGGGAGGTGCTGTTCAGCTGACATGAAATTTCACTCAAATTGAGTGGAGAGGCTTTGTCAGCATGGTTAAAAACAGAGTACACGCTGTCACTGAGAAGGCATTGAATACTGAGAAACCTATGAGATCTACCTCTAAATGATCCTATACCAAAGACAGACCCCAGTAAAGTTGTACATCACTAGAAATTCTATTCAGTATGTATGAATTTTTCTATGAAGCATTAATCACTTTTACACAGTCTTCATTTTATGTGAGACTAATAAACTCAATGTAAGATGTGTTAATTTTGAAGTAGGGGCAGGGATTTTCAGCGAAGATCTCAGTGCAAAGTAAAAGAAACATGATTAGAGGTATGAAAAAGACTATCAAGTGTAGCCAATCATCTTTAGTGTATGTCATATGCAATGTGCTGTTTTTCTGATCCGTATAAATGATTTTTCATTTAGGTAGAATTTGAACAAAGGCAAGTTTTGAGGTCATCTCATGGGGTGATTTGGTAAGTGCTGAATTTTTTTTTCTCAAGTGTATCTCCGTAAAATGCCTCTATTCACTGAGGGCCAATCTAAAGACACACTTGGGCAAAGTGGAGATGCTTACACACTAAGAGCTTTCTGGAGATCCTGATTAATTCATTTCTCAAATCATTTATTCATCTCACAGATATTCACCGAGCTTTTTAATGATGTGCTCACCTGCCATACGATTACAAATAAACCACAGAGCGTCTTTGCTGGCCAGGATGGAGGAGAGGAGAATTGGGAGATCCCAAAAATGCATGTCAAGACAGAAACAATGTAGTTGGTTTAGAAGGTGTAGGTTCTGTAGTGCAAATGAACTCTTCAACTTCATTGCCTTGGGTCCGAAGGTGACTACATTAAGAATCATTTTTTTTTTATCCTGGTGGACAACTTTAAGCCCAGACTTTTGTATACTTGTACAACAAATATATGAAAATCTCTATCAAACTATTCTATCAATGCATGTGAAAACGTTCGCTTCTCTTTTGTTTTTCCTTATCCAAAATAAATAGTTCCCAAGCCTCCTAATTAACTCAAAATGCAAACAAAACAAACAAACAAACAAACTTCATCTTGAAACTATCTGGTAAAGTTGAGAGTTTTCAAGATTTTATCCTTCTCTAAACTTGGTAGGAATTCCCTGTATCCTGGCAAAAATACAGGGCGATTCAGTTTTTGTGCATCTTGATTATTTCCAGCATTGATGAACTTGCTCTGTTTTGCTGCAGTGAGGGTTAGTGGGACGCTCTCTGTCTCCCCCTGCTGGCTGCCTACAGTTTCAGTGGATCCTGTTTTCTGAGATAGAATCTCTGTATTTCTGCATCTCCTATGACACTAATATTGAGTGGTTCTTTCAAAATGCCATTGTCGCTGTAGCAACTTCATGAGATATGCACTAGCTGTCAATTTTAACCAACATCTCTGTCATTCTGGACACTGAGGAATTTGGGCTACCCCTTGCTTCTTACAGAAGCTAGGAGGAAGTTGGTGTGTGACGGAGTGTCAGACATTTCTCTTACTGTGACAGCTTATAAGTCATTTCTCCCCTTTGCAGCTCCCCATGTTGCACAATATGAGAAACGTCCTCTACTCATAGCCTAAAGAAAGGGGACATTTCTCACGCATTTTCCCATCTATCATCAAACTCTTGAGACTTTCTACTCAAGAAGATTTTCCCCTTTAAAAATAATTAGGACACATGACACTACAATAATGTGCAAAATGCTAAGTTACCTTGACCTATCCTCTCAGAGCTCTCCTCTACAGTGAGAAAGTACAATTATTTCCTTTCAGCCATGAAAGGTAATCATGAGTCATCACTCTTTCATCTCTAGCTCATTCTGGCCGAAGAAATATGCTGAATTGACAGAGGAAAAACAGCCCTGCAAAACAAAACAAAAACCCAGCACACTGAAATAAGACTTGAGTTAAAGTGCTCTCTGGCTTGCATAGAGCATGCTGCCTTGTCCCTCAGAGTGCTAGCCTGGGGGTGACAGGAGAGCCAGATCCTATGTTACAAACT
This sequence comes from Rattus norvegicus, assembly GCF_021556685.1. NCBI lineage: Eukaryota > Metazoa > Chordata > Mammalia > Rodentia > Muridae > Rattus > Rattus norvegicus. The sequence continues at coordinate 64,666,303 of NC_141547.1, read as the reverse complement.
TAAACAGGGCTTTGCCTTTGGAAGAGATTTCTAAACCCCCATTTAACATAGGTTCTCACTTCTGTGAAATAATTTTCTGTTCTATTACATGCTCCTGTCATGGGGATGTTGTCTACTGTTAGACAAGTCCATCCAAGCTGAGCCAATGCCATGTAATGACCTCCAAACTCAAGAATCTAGGCTAAGAGAGCTCCTTTTCTTTATAAGTGTGCTGCCTCTGATGATACTTTATATCAACAGAATAATAGACCAAATAAAATGCTTTCGACTAATAGTCAAAATAGTCTACCAACAGCAAGGCTTGAATTAATTCATGAAATTAAAATGGAGCTTCCTTTCCTTCTATTAAAAATATGATTTTTATTTAAAAAAAAACACACAATGATAAAAAGAAATGACTGCAAAACATCCTATCTCTGGATCAAAAAGAATCTCCATGAAAATATTATATGATGCGTTTTCCAACAAACAATTCTACTTTCAGTTCTATTCTACTCATAGATACAAGATCTCACAAATCTAGAATATTCTTTCCCAGGTTCTGTTGTCTAAGGTTGACATTTTGTATCATCCTGCTTTTACTTTTAGTGGTACTTATTTCGTATTTACTGTAGTGCATCTTTTGTTTCAAAGTACAGAATGTGTGTGTGTGTGTTTGTGAATTTGTTTTGTTTATTCCTAAGAGTTATTAAAATCTGGTGATGGTCATTTATTAGTATTGGAGTGAATATTACATTAAAGGAATATAAAGACATGGTATAGGATGATGATATCTCTGAAGCCACAAAATAAGTCTGAAGAAAGGTACTCTCAGTTTAGACTCTTCACCAACTGCATGGATACATTTCTTGGATTAAAAACTTGCAAATAAAACCATAAAACAGTATACTGGAAATGAGAGACAGCCTTCACTATACACCAAGACTAAATCCTCTAGGATTTTCACTGATTGGTTTGCTGGATATCAGTTGAAAATGCTTAAAAATTAAGTCTACTTATATTTGATAGGATGATAGAATTAGCAAGAAGTTTCAAAAATGTTTAATATTTGTAAAGAACAACCTAACCTTAAGAGAGAACTCATGAAATAACTTAAAATAAAACCAGAAATCCTAGGTTAAATACAAATGAAATAGAGCTAAGAAGAAATATTTTAGAATATGTCGATAATTTAATTTAATTCAATATTTTAAATAAATTAAATAAATTATGACTTCTGTCTTTTGATCTACAAACTGTAGGATTGGAAATTTTATGTTTTTAATGACAGGGTCTCCCCGGGTACAATGGCTGGCCCCAATCTTCCAGTGATCCACCTCCTCCACCTTTCCAGTACAGCCACTGGGTGCAGATAGTTCTAGAAGTTTCAAACATTTATTTCTTCATGAATTTTCTACTTTTATGTTTTTTTCATAAAGTATACATAATATGTCTAAAAGGGAAAAGATATTGTAAACTTCCATGTTTGCTGACCTTTATAGTAATTGCGTTGAAAACACTTAAGGGACCAAAAATATTAGGTTATGAATTCTTTACTGGACAACAATACTTGTTGGTTGGTGATTTCTTTAGTGTCCAAATTTTCCTTCTGAATAAAATTAAGAAAACAATATAAGTCCTTTGAAATTTACATGTGAAAGTAGCTTCTTCTCTTACCCTGTGACCCTTCCTCAGGGAAAATGGCATTAAGACGTTTACAGCTAACAATTTAGAATGCAGAAAAAATTACTTTTGAGGAATAGTTTTTAAGCATTTTCCTACACTGTCTACATCCCTGTCTGGTCGGATAAAACAGAGCAGGCCTGTCTTTGTGAAGCTGCGGGTAAGGGTGAACTGGTACATTAAATTTGAAGTACTACTAGACAGAATTCACACCTAAACTTCATTCTGTGTCATAAACTTGGGCAATCCTTCTCTACACAGAGAAAATGAACGAGTTCATATGGTATTTTTAAATATGTCAATATTCATAGATTATATGTCAGTTTTGGGACAATAGGCATAAATTTATTATTTATCTTTGCATGTAATGAATAATGGAAAACAAATAGATTTGGTTTTATATATATGAAATTGTTTAAAAAATAGGAAGGTTATTTCCATTTATTTTTTAAATCATTTTGATTCTCTGTCCTGGCTTATAAAGAAATTGTCTAAAACTCTATCAAACTTTATATTTGTAAATATCTGCCCTATTTAACCTTCATCAACAAGTAAACCACTGAACTGAGAACGTGAACCCCGTTGAAGGAATCAGCGAAAGGGCTGAAAGAGCTTGAAGGGGATCGATACCCCATATGAACAACAATGCCAACCAACCAGAGCTTCCAGGGACTAAGCTACTACCCAAAGACATGGACTGACCCTGGGCTCCAACCGCATAGGTAGCAATGAATAGCCTAGTAAGAACACCAGTGATTATATTCAGGAAACCCTTGGTCCTACCAAAACTGAACCCCCAGTGAATGTGATTGTTGGGCAGAGGGCGGTGATGGGGGAAGGGAAGGGGGAGGGGTTGGGGGGATGCTGGCCCTGAAACCGGGAAAGGGAATAACCATTGAAATGTAAATAAGAAATACCCAAGTTAATAAAGATGGAGAAAAAAAAGGTTGTAATTTTCAAGCCCCTATAAAATAACACAAAACAAAACAAAACATGTCAGAAAACATCTGCATTCTTCTGGTTATTCATTCACTACTCAAAACATAGACCAGACATACCTGTGGGCCTAGGACCTTTTGAAGACCTTTGAAGAACCTTGTCAAAATTTTTATAATATTGCCAAAAATATATTACCTATTCTTCAATATAGACTTTCCTCAAGTGCTATTACTATGAACTTATGAAAATTAAGTGAACTTTGCATACATATTTCGGTGTTCATTTATTTGTTTTTCTAAGATACATATATAAATTTATATAAAATGTAGTCAATACACTCTGAAATAATTCAGTATATCGTTGTAAATATTAACATGGTTATATTCAACAAAATTAGATATTTAGAAATAAAAATGGAAACTCCGAGGTGAAATTTTTTAATAGAACCAAGAAACAATAGAATATCATTCTTGAAGACAAAAGTTTTAATGTATCCTTGAAGGACTCATGGGGTAAATTAATTATTTTAAGAGACACAGAGTATGCAGTGAGTATAGCAGTATAGTAGGCAGATTTTAGAATGCTTTAAATCCGTTTGCAAAATCAATGTGTGGGTGGGAATTTTAAGAAAATGGGAGAGGAGGTTTCAAGTCAAAATACACTGACTTCCTGGCCATAACTGTGGACCTGAAAATATCCAGAAGTGACTTTTCAAAAATAAGAGACCGCTTTTAAATTCTTCCTTTTTTGTAGTAATATGTCAGGAACCTTTAAGAATGATCAATCGGGCTTTTCAACTCCCTGTGACCTTTCTGAGAAGCACAAAATGACATGTAACAGATTATGCACTATACAAAGAACCAGCAAGTTTCATGGTCTGCTCATTTTCGTCTAACTGTTATAAGGATTCAGCTTTAGAACGAACTAGAGTTTTCATTAGTGCACAGATACTAGCACGCAACTCCACAGCACCATTATTAAATGATTAATGAGAAGGGAAGATGGAAGGTTTTGTTTTGTTTTGTTTATTCTTTTTGTTGTTGTTTTGTTTTCTGTAAAGTTACCTTTTAACTTTGAACTCACATTTGTGAATTGACAAGTACTACACCTTTTCTCAATTGGTAAAAATGATTTTTTTTCAAATTCAGGTCTCGGTCCCAATGCCTGGACTTGAGGAATCATATAAATTTTTATGGTGCTGCCCCAATTTTTGATATTCTAAGCTCAAGTAGCATCATATCTCCCAGCATTCCTTCTGCAAATTAATTCTTCCTCTCTTCTCCCAGGAAGCATACTAATTTTGCCTCCAGATTTTTTTTTTATCCTTCAACTTGCCTCCTTACTTTCGACAGAACAATCTATGTTAAAGTGAGAGACAGAAAAAAGATCTGATTACCATACTGTGTTTAAAATCATGAATGATTTTTTGTTCTTCAGAATAGGGGTTACAGTGCTCATGGCATTGAAGGCACCTTATCAGTCTTCAGACATCAATTTGGTTTGCACATCCTCAGAGGAGCTTTTTCCTCCTCAACCAGGTCAGTTTCATCCATTAACACATTTTCACAATGTGTTCCTGAAGTTTTAGTATTTGTCACAATTACAAACTTAGACCCATTATCATTCTTGAGAAAAGGATGGTTCTCAGACTAGGATAAGTTTTATGTGGTCAGAAACAGATTATTCTTATTTCTTCTAGTCTGAGCCCCTAATTCAGACTTAACAAATTGAATGTATTCAATATGTATGCATATATATGCATATATTTGATATTTTGATGAAGTATAAATGAAAAAGAAGTATATGTCCATGCAGAAAGTTTAGTTATCATGTATCGTGTTCAGCTCGATCACACTGTGTCTTGGAAGAAAAGTATCTTTGAAATCTTTTAAATCCTTCATCACAGATACAAAAATTGAATCTATAGATTATGCACTTAACCAGTTTGATGCTACTCTGGGTCCTTTCTGCTGTATTTTACCTCTGCTAAGTCAATCTTATTCTAAAACTACAACTTGAGGACCAAGTCAGGTGAAGGGACATTGAGTGCAGCAGAGGAGTGACTTTGTCAGTGGTGAGGGGCTCTACCCTCTTCTGTCCTCAGGTACTAGGCTAAGTACTTAATTGTGCAAAATCCTGTTAGTCTTACATATGTGTTCAGCTTAATTTATTCATGGTCTCAGGAACTTTTAAGCCCAAATGTCTTATGGTAATTCTCCATAACATATGCATATTATATCTACAGAAAGACTAGGATATTGAGTCTGCATCAAATAACAAGCAGGCAAATTGCCCGAAATGGAGCCCACAAGCTCGTCCAGTATTATCTTCCCATTCATGTCTGTTCCCATGAAGAGACCGATAGCTACATATAACACTTGAGCCTATACTCAAACCTTCATGTTCAGTTTATGTATCTGTAAAGTTCTTTTTCAAAAATGTCCATCTTACTAAATATTTTGATGGACAAGAATTCTCAAGGATTTCTCTTTGTCTTCACTGTTTTAAAAATATTTTCCTCTTTTTTTTGTTCAATTTCCATAATTTGTTGCCTCTTAATTACAGTGCTGGAGCTCAGTGTGAAATAAATGCCCCTGAAAGTGATTACCATTCACACAGATGTCCCCTTGAAGAAAGACTTCGGTCAACTAATGTCCCATTTTCTTTGGATGCCTTGGAGTTACCCTTAGTAAATCAGGTAGGGTAGTAGGTTAATCCACTCCACCCCCCTTCTCAATTTCACTTTCTTTCTTTCTTTTTTTTTTTTTGTGAACACAAAGAACTTTAAGTGATCCGACCCTGGCATTGAAATGCCAACCTTAGTTGGTACTTTGAAAACTCAAAGCCTTTTTACAAGATGAATAGCAAACTGTAGATGACAGCTCCTGCAGAGCCATTATTGAATCCCAGCCCTGATGACTGCATTGCTTTGGATTTAGATAAAAGACTCCATACAAGACAAATGGTAGGAGCACATCAAACAAGAATGTGTCCATACAATGACAGAAACAATCCAATTGAAGAAGCAGTTGATTTCCCCAAGGCTACATACAAGTTCTTCTGGAGTCATTTATATTAAGGAACTAAAGATTGTATATTCATCTTCTATTTATTCTTTTCTCTAAAAACACTAATATTCACTTGTCACGCCCGAGTCTTCTTGCTTTTGTCGGGAAGAGAAATGTCGATAAGGGAAGATGTTAATTATTTTGTATTGTGTTTTATTTAACCACAATAGCAGTATGTGTAAAGGTTATAGACTGAGAGTTACAATCTATAATGATCAGATAAAAAGATTAGTCAGCAAATCGATGGTTCCCTGTTCCAACAGGAAGCTTGGTATATTCAAGGCAACAATGAGCACAAAGGGTACAGATAAGGATCGGGCACCTTTATTTAGATGAAAACTAACTCTGGAGAATGACTTCCACCTCATTAATTACACACTCACCTTCAGGAGCCTGAACTGGGTGAAATATCATTAAAATACTTTGGGAGAGTGTTGGGAAAAGCTTTGCACTGTATGAAATCTATGAGATTAGAGCTTGTCTTTATGCTGGGTGGGCAGATGCCACAGGGGCCCAATTGCTAAAAATATGAAGAGCGTTATGTATAGAACCTGCATGTGTCTTTTATAGCATAAGTCATGAAAAATAAAATGTAGGTTTGTAAAACACCATCAAGCTTGTTTAAAATATGGTTTTAAGGAAAATCTGTTTAGCAAGGGGATAGTCCTCTTTATGCAGTTTATCCCCAAACAGGTCTTTGTGTAGTTTAATATCTTTTTTATTTTAGTTTAGTTTAATTTTGTCAGGTAAACATTTATAATAATCATTTCTTTTGCTTTTCCTGTTTTATTGGGCATTAGGCCCTCCCTCCCCCATACATTAAAGGTAATCTGTTGGGGCTGGGCTGGAGAAAAGGCTGAGTAACTAAAAGTAGCAATGTTTTCACAGAAGACTAGAGTTTGGTTCACAACATCCATATTGGGTAGCCCACAACCATCTGTAGATGAGCTCCAGGGAAATCTGCTTCTGGCATCTGTGAGCCTCTGCATTCACATGAATTCATATCCCCATATGAACACGTGGACAAAATTTAAAATATAAGGAAAACACCTAAAATGCTAATCTATCTGGAATTGGTTTTGATATGTTACATTGGAAACTGTGAGGAGTCTCTTGAGTAGAATGGGGAGAAATATTTCAGTTAATAGGATCACATGCATTTGTACAATCATAGCCATTGTGTAGTTCTTCCTGTTACTGCAATTGACTTTTAATATTTTCAAAGCTACAGTGCTCTTCTAGGAAGGATTAGTCAATTATTAATTCAGAAAAGGCAACATAGATTATTACTCATTTGGAAGGAAGTCACAGACAAGCGCAGGTGCCAGTAGTTCCTGGAAATAGATCATCACCATCTAACAGGACATTCTCTCTTTATACAAATAATTAACATAAAAAGTGGGAGGAGGGGAAAACAAAAGGAAAATTGGCATTTGAACTCTAAGTATACTTCCTCAGATATGATTTTGACTGATTGCTCTTACTAGTTTTGTATCTGTTTCTTTTCTTTTTTTGTATATTCTACATTTTGCCTATTAGAGCAGGAGTTTAATGATATACTTGTTCTTGAACAAATTGTGGCCTTGGATATGTTCCTATAGCCTTTTCATAGTGAATTCAATATGAAACCAGTTTATGTTAATTAATTAAAAATTTTAGTAATGTGTGTGCATGCATGTGCGTGTGTGCTTGTGTCTACATGCACGTGATCTTATACATGCATGAGTGCATGTGAGCTTATGTGCAAAGTCAGTCTATGTGAGCATAGCTCTGTTGCTGACAGTCACAGAGAGAATGATGCTATCTTCCCCATCCCTTTGGGAGATTATACACATGGCAATAGCTTTCCTCATTGAGTTCACCTTGACTATGGCTATTTGTGCATCAATTGAACCACTGAATAAATGTTCTGATTAGTTTTGTTTGAACCAATCAGCAACCATCTGGCTGATTGGCTGAGACCTAGGGTACCAGTAATTCTATCACACCTCCAGGGCAGACTAACAGTCATGATTGTGTTTAATGAAATACTCTGCCTTCAAATGTCTACTTAGCCATGGAAGATAATTTGTCTTCTTCCCTTCCTTTGGTATCCTTTGTTCTTTTTCTCTTTTCTTCTCTCCTGGTCTCTCATCCTTATTTCTTCTTCCTTTGTTTTACTGTCTCCTGCTACCAACACCACAGTAGCATTTCACACTTTGCAAAGTAATTGCACACCCCACTACTGTTGTGGTTCAGTGGACTATCCTTTCTCCTTTGGATTATTACTCTTATAAGCTCCTAACTTGTTCCCATTATCTCCAGCTGCCTCCTACTATGCCTACAATTGTTACACACCAAATAATTCAGCCTTTATAATGTGGCCAGACAAATATTTCAAAAGTGTAAGTCTCATGAGAGTATCCTGTTAAAAATTTTATCCTCATAGCTCCACACCACATCTGGGATAAGGCTGAATCTCTTCAGCAAAGCATCCAAAATATTCCTCATCTGTTGTTGGCCCACCTTCTTCTCCTCATTTACTATATAATGTCAAACATACCTTGGGCAAGCATACCTCCTTGCAGGCACCTCCCGCTCTTACACATGTGAGCCTTTGCATTCATTGCACAATGCTCTTCATCTTCCCTTCGATGTTTCTCTTCCTTTCACTCAGAAGTCTATTTTTGACTTGGTTAATTTGAATTTTGTCTTCTAAGGCTCGGATGAAGTATTATATAACTTTGAAAATTTTCATGACTAGCAAACTGTAGTTACCTTCCCCAAAGTTCTATTACACACACACACACACACACACACACACACACACACACACACAAGCTGCGATCTCACAATATTACTACCATACTACAACATTTCTGCTATAACTCTCAAATAACATTGAGTATAGTGTACTAGTATTCCTGATTTTTTTCAGATAATTCTTATTTAGAACCCTGGACTCTTTCTTTTCATAGTTAATATATCTTTGATAATGTAACAAAACTGAAATTCCATAAAGAAACACAAAAATAGTGTTTTAAATAATTACAATAAGAGTACATCATAATGAAATATGGGTGTCAAAAATATCAAAATATATTATACTATAATGCTATGATTATATATCATTGAATAATCTCATATATAGTATACATGTCCATATTTTTACATATACATATATTCATTTAGTAAAACAAGTCAAGAATGTTTAGAAGAAAGTTGTCTTATTGCCATTTGAAAATGCTGGTAAAAAATTCAAGATATTTTCAGTTTTAATATAGTACTGTTAGAACTTTTCATATTTTTAAATTCTTTTCATTGCTACACATTATATTTTATTTTAATGAATCATACATACAATTTTCTATAATGTGCCAAGGCAAACCAGTGAAATCTGGCAGTTCTATTGGGGTGGGGGGCTCCCTAGTTCATTGACCTGCAGACCAGTGGCATTGGTGTGGAGTGTCCTGGGTTTACAATGCAGCTTGTGGCTTGCGTCCACCTTGCTGTTGTTCTTCCTCCACATCACGAGGGAATCTCAGAGATGATGGAGTCACATGGGGTGGAGAAATCTTCCAGTCTATGCTGTTAGGAAATTTCGTTTCTTTTTTCCCTCCAATGGTCTTTTGGTTCGCAGTGTGTCCCCCACATCTTGGTTTTCTGTATCTTGACCTTACTGAAGCTGGTGATTTTCCCCATGTCTGACTTCTATGGCAATTTTTTAGAACCAATGGCATCTCTTCTGTGTTCCCTCTCCTTGCACCCCCACTCCCATTGCTGTAGCAAGAGACCAGATTTCATAATTTTAAATTTTAACTCAAAAATATTTTTACTCAAAAATAGCCAGAAATGAAGACATAATTAATATTTTATTTGTTGCCAATAGAGAATTTGAATTCTAGAAAATTTGAGGTTTAGACTAATGTGAGCTTCTCATGTTGACATGCCTGCACCTTGTACACATTAGAATTTAACATGCCTCATGTGTGTGGTAGTCAAATTAGTGAAGGAAGAGAATGTTTCGTATTTCAATATATATAAACATCACAGGCTCCTACTCTATGGATTACTCTATCACTGTAGCCTCAGATTAAGAACAGCCAAAACAGTCAAACAGCTTTCTCTAGTTCAAAAGACTTTGAATATTAATTCCAACAAAAATGGCCTCCATTCATCACATTATTCACTAATGACTGACATGTGTCTGTCAAACTTATCAAGTAAAGGAAAGGAAACAAGCCTGGAAAACTTAGACTATCACTTCCGTATAAAACTCTATATTGGTATATTAGGTGACTCTTAACATTCAGGGGATTAATTAAATACTGAGGACCTGACTACATGACATTCATTCATTCCTTGTTAGAATGTCTGGGGACCACGACCGGGAAGTGCACTTGTCCTATCAGAGTCATTTGTCTCACGATGAGGAATGCTTTCTCAGATCCAGAAACAATCTGAGACGAGTCACAAGGATGAAAATGCCACTTGCACAATAGTCTAGGAAGGGACCTTTGCCTGCATACTGGTCTTTTTGTTTTCCCTGTTCCCTTTGAGTGGAGGAATAAAAGAACAGGAGAGAAACTAGAACAGTACTTTCCACATTTGCAAATGTGAGGGAAGGACTGCTCCTGCAGTGATCCTGGCCCTTGGCTTTGACAGGTTTAGACTGTTGGTTGCACAGCACAATGACTCACTTATGGCCAGTGGTGTCTACTACTTGTTTCTCCTCCCTTGCCTTTTGTAGTACTCTGCAATATTCAAGTTTTCAAAGAAACCACTTACAAGCAGTGTCTGGGAAGTCTTCTTAAAGGAAAAGAGAAGATGCCACATGTACTTACAAACACACAGAAAAAGAGAGGGAAGCATGGATACACTAGTTGTGTTCCCCAATAATACACAGTCAGCTTGAGTACAGCTGAGTCCTTATTCCCAGTGGTGGTGAAAAACAAACCCAGAAAACACTGTATGTTGTCAATATGGAAATGCACAACAGTGAAATATGTGACATCTAAGATGTGGACCATTTAGGTTTCTGCGTCTTTTATGACTAAGTATTTGAGCCAAAACAAGAGCATTAGAAATTATACAAGGATTTGTGAAGGGACAGCACAGATGTGCTGGGCACTTGTGAACAAGTGGAATCCTTTAGAGCATTCATTTACCTGTAAACTCCCCGTGGCACCTATATTTTTCCATTAATTTTTAAAATTCTTTATATTATTTCCTGGATTAGACATTCAGTAGTGCCTCTATTTTTTTTTTTTTTTTGGTTCTTTTTTTCGGAGCTGGGGACCGAACCCAGGGCCTTGCGCTTCCCAGGCAAGCGCTCTACCACTGAGCTAAATCCCCAGCCCCTGTAGTGCCTCTATTTTGAGATTGCATTATCTTATTTTCTTAGAGATGTTATAACAATATACCACAGACTGGATAATGCACACAAAACAGGAATATCCTTCTTAAATTTAGAGGTCTAGAAGGACCATGATCAAGGAGCTGGCACATTGCATGAGCACCACACACACTCTGCCTCCAATGTGGTGTTTTAAATGCCATGCCTCCAGAGAGGAGAACATTGTGGCCTCATATGATGAAAGATCCAGAAATATAAATAGGACCTAGTTTGGCTGCTTCTAGACATTGTATAAGAGCTATAATGACTTAGTAAACCCCGGTGGGTCCATTTCTTAGTCATAACATTGAGTCATAACTCTGAACACATGAGTTTGGAGGGGCACATCTGATGGTCAAAACAATTACTATTATTAACATTTAATCTTGATGAACCCTTTAATAAGCCCTGAGCATCATTCTCTTATTGCTCTGCAGTCATACTATTATAGAACAAGGGCGAGATAGAAATACAATGCAAGAGAATATGCAAACTCTTCTCTTCCCCTAGAGACAGCATTATGTTAGGGTCAAGCAAGACTTTTGAGGTAGTCATCCCTGTGATTATCAGGAATGTAACTTTGAATGCTGAATCTCTTCCCACAAATCACTTAGTTTGTTTCATCTACTTTATTTTTTTAATAAAAATCTTATGGTTGTATAACTTATAACCTATGTGGTATTGTTACTTTTAAAATTAAATTAATTAAGGGAGAATGGATATATTTTGCCTAACCCAGACTCTTACAAAAAGTAAACATTTTATTCATACAGAATAGCTGCTTTTGCCCCAGTCCTATTGTAGATTTGTTATGATTTCTCTTCTGATAGATTTACACTGTAAAACATGTTTAATATTAACTATAGTTAACATTTGTCTAAACTTTGTTCTTCAAAATGTAGACTCTAATCCCTCTTTCCACTAAAGAAATCATAAATTTCAAGGATAATTTTAATTATTGTTCTCATTTTATCAATAGGAGGTTGAAAGTTAGATCAAGTGGCTTTCTGAAGGTCCACTCTAATTTGTGGCTGTGTAAGAACACAGACTGGCCTCAAGGCTCTTCACTATTTGTTCTTGCTAACTGGTTTTACCTTGAATCCAATTGAGTCTCTGTTAAGTACAATTACTTTCCTTTTCTCATTTCTTATAGTTACAGGTTTAATTCAAGACAGGGCATACAGCCTGGATGTACAGAATAGTTATCTGGAAAGCTTACTAAAATATACATTCCTTTCTTCCAATTCCCTTTCTGTTATGAAACTTTCTGATTCAGTGATCCAGGGGACAGGACCAGAAGATATGGTGAGTTGTTCATTCCTGGGCAACATTCTGACCATCCCTAATTAGCCCATTTACTTCCAAAGACATCACATGGCACACTTCATATATTCTCGTAAGCCATTCAGAACACATACCACACAGACAGGCTTTCTTTGGGCAGAAAGGGTGGGAAGTCCCCTTTGTTTCTTGAGATGAGTATTTCCTGCAGCCATTCCATCTACCTCCCAATCACACACAGAAGAACAATGTTATTAAGGGGTATCAGAGATGCAGACCTCCTTGCAAATTTCAGACGCAGTTTTGAGACAGACACATTTTATTGTCTTCAGCTAACAGCAATTCAGCCTCCTGCTCTACCCAGACTGTGACTATCTCTCTCATTAAGTCTCTGTGAGTAACCCTGCTAAAGCTATGAATCACATACCTAGGGCTTCCCAGAGACTGAGTTTATTGAGACACATGATAGGAGACTATATCTCAGATGGCCCCAGAGCAGCCAAAACAATCTGTCACTTTTAATTCTTCCTGTCACCTCATTAAGGATATGGCAATGTTGACAATAAAACACATTTCCACACAAGGCACATCACGCATGCATACACACACACACACACACACACACACACACACACACACACACAACCAAAACTGCAACAATTCCTCTTCTTGTATTCAGATGTGGTTGTAAATATGCAGTCATTGTAAGATTCATTGAACAAACATATGTGCCAGGGTACTGTATATAACTGACACAGGCACAGAACTGTCTCCATGGGCACATAAAGCAATTAAAAATAACTGAGCTTCAAAGCAGGCTACTATAATACAAAGGTCAGGACCATAAATATGAACAGGATGACAGTAATGTCTCTATCCAAATATACCCCGAAACACACCACTACAACAGTTTAGAACTCAAAGGTTAATGTAAAAAAAATTAAAACCCTGAAATTATGCCATATTCATCTCATGGCTTTTGTTCCTGTGGTCTTTTCATCAAAGGTTAATATATGTGAATACCATGGAAAAATTTTATCAAGGCCAAATGTGTGTCACCGGGAACTACTTTATTCAGTGCAAAATATTTACCCTTGTGCATATGATAAAATAAAGGACTTATGGTAAACTATCTGCAAAAGGAAAATGTCCTCCCACCCCACTGGGTTGCTTGTTTTTTAGATTAACTTCACTGATATTTGAATTCTACTCCAAGCTGGAGAAAGTCTGTTCTGAGGGCAGGGATAATTTTCGCAGTAACACACTGAGTGTGATAATCAGGTTTATGCACGGTTGTAAAGAATGTGCTGACAGATGGAAAAAAAGCCACCTCAGTCTGACTGGATTCATTTTTATATATATTAAAAAATCATATGACACCTGACTCTGATTCAAATAGCAGTCCTTCTCCTGCTGTCTTGAAATGGCAGAAATATTTTATAGTATATAGGAAAATTCCAGGGCCCAGTGGAGGGATTCTCTAACGTTTCTAGTTCTGTGTTCATTGGAGCATCATAGGTTCCTGTTTTACCATTCAAGGTGTTGCGCGTGATGGAAAGCTTACTCCCACCAAATATGAATCTTTATGTTTAAGTGCCCTAGATAGCAAGCAAGTAAATTCAGAAAAGGATGTGAACGGAATGGTTTCCATGAAAGGCAGGCACTCTCTAACCTTCCTATGGAAAGCAAAATATCAGCAAACTTACCATAGTTCAGCTTTCATCAGAGCATATTAAATATGATTGCAAACTGTGGAGAGCATTTAGGTCACCTGGGCCCTGCTGAGGTGACATTTGAGAACACACTGATTAAAAGGAGTGAACACTCTGAAGCCTGTTCCTTTCTCTTAATAATAATGAGTTTACAGTGTCTAACCCATGTACCACTTTGATTCTCCAAGACTCAGTTTTGGCCCTCCAGAGGATAGAAAAACCAGATCTTAGTTTCTTTTTTCTTGCAAACCTTAATTTTACATTTGAAGAAAAAAAATCCCTGTTAGAAACAGAAACAAACAAACAAACAAACATCCCCAAACACAGCTAAGATTTAAAAGCAGTGTCCTTGTTGTGTCATTCCCAAGAACACTGTTGGTAGGGCTGCTATTACAGAACCCTTGGACAGGGACTAAGTTGATGAAATTCCATGCTGGAAACAAGAAGTACAAAAATCAAGATTCGACAAGAGTACTTTTTGAGGGCTCTGCAAGAAGAAATGATTTCTGGGCTTTCATATCATCCTTTCCCTAATATGTTTAATATATGCATTTCCAAATTCTGTCTTTTTCTATCCTCTCTCTCTCTCTCTCTCTCTTTCTCTCTCTCTCTCTCTTTCTCTCTCTCTCTCTCTCTGTTTCTTTCTCTGTCTCTGTCTGTCTCTGTGTGTATGCATGAATATGATTGTATCTATCTGTCATGCACATGGGTACATGTGTTCACATACATGTGAAGGCCAGAGGTTGACTTTCATGTGTGTCCTGTATCACTACTTTCTACTTTTTTCCCTGAGATAGGATCTATCACTCAACATGGAGCTTGTTGTATAAGCTAGACCATCTTCCCAAACACCTCCAGGGATCCTCCTTGTTCTTCTGCTTCAGGATCTGGGATCACAGGGTCATGCTCAGGGCCCAGCTTTTTACGTGGTTGTCGGGAATCTGGATTCAGGTCCTCATGTTTTCCTGACAGACACTTTAACAAGTGAGATAATTCCTTAATACCCCATGATTCTTTTTACATTGATAGCATTGGAGCCTGACTGGATCAGGACTCATGCTGACCATCTGACCCTTCTTCAATCACCTTTGTGGAGACACAACTTCCAAATACAATCATATGCTGAAGTTGTCTGAGTGAGGCCTTAAATGTCACCTTAAAGGGGAATACAATTCAATCCTAAAGCCTTTCTTTAAAGAAATGATATCAATTAAATAAACTTAGACATTGATAACTCTATCTCTACTCTCAATGGCCACCTAAAGAGAAACTATTCCCATACCCGTAACTCCCAGCTTCTAAAGACAAGAGTATCCATTTCCTTATTACCAAAGAAGTGACCAGATGGTTGTATTTCTTTATTTTTCCACCTTCCAAAGTCCTAACAATCACTTCAGCTCCTCTACACTATCCTCCTCTGTCTATGTCAAAATTGTTCCCAAAGTCTGACTTTTCCTGACCAGGCTTCCTACTGTATCCCTGTGGGTGAGTCGCCTAATACTCTACTGAGTTTTCTCTAACTTTTCGAAACAAGTGACTTTCCGTCTATCTAGGCTATTCCTAAAATTTAAATTTAAACACTAACTCTTTGACCCTCATCTTCTCATATCCACTTTAAAAATCGTTCTCTATTTTCTTTGTAGCATCACTTGCCGAATTATGTTATTACATGGAACATTAGTATTTTAGTATCTTAACAGGAGCTACAGAGACGATAAAAACGGTATGGTCAGATAACATTAGGACAAGAGAGTTAGTAAAGTTTAAATGTTTCTTTACTGAAAGAATTTAGTACCTTAATATCTACTTGAAAGAACAAGATCTGGCAGCTGCTTTAACCAAAGTCCTGTGAGAAATTAAGAAAAATAAAAGGAGCTGGGGAAATGTCTCAGCACTTAAGAGTGTCTGCTACTCTTTCAGAGGGTCTGAGTTCAGTTCACCAAAGCCTGAAATTACTGTTAACTTCAGCTTCAGAGGACCTGCCACCTTATTCTGGTGTCTGTAGGCACACATAAACACACACACACACACACACACACACACACACACACACACACACACTCAAAATTAAAAAAATTCTTTTTAAAACCAAAAGGAATAAAACCTATGATTCATGGAACACAGGCCTGGGAACTAAACTACCATTGTTTAATGCTCTGTAGTGTATTATACCTAATCATTTTCTCTGTCCTTTATCTTCTGTCTTTAGGATTTTTTCACATACCATGCACTCACTACCTTTTTAAATAGCACCCCTATCTAAAGAAGCCCCGGATCATCCCTGCAGTTCTGTGTCTCATCCATTTCATGCAAGAGCACACCTTTAGCAACTTTCAGCAGGAATTCAGAAATATAAACAGGACTGTTACCAGCTGACTTCTTTTCTAGTCTTATGAGCACATACAACACTTCTCTTTACTTCCTTGGCTTTCTATCACCCGGATGACTCACTTCCTATGCCATAGGAAGAAATGGTTCTAATGATCATCGGGTTCAATGGTCAGATTTCTAACTTTTGCTTACACAACAGAAAAATATGCCTGCTCATCCCTTCTGTGTTCTTGTCTCCATTTAAGCAAAATCTCTTTAGGAAAGCAAATTAACCCTGCCATCCTCCCTCACCCACCTTACCATCTTAGGAACAGATTATGTGTGTGTTCATTTTAGGATATTCTATTTCTTATCTACTAATTCTTTCTCCTAGGGTATTCAAAATGCTCAAAGATTCTCACTTTTAATTTTGCCTTCCCTTTGTGCAGTGTCTTGGATTTGCCTTCTCCTTCGTTTCCATCAAAGTAGCTCGGCTCACATTTTCCCTGTTCTTAATTCCAGTACCCATCTTACTTTTTGGAAGTTCTGAACTCTAGCCGATGATCTTACTTTGACATTAATTAGGGACAGAAAGAGATGAAAGTGTGAATTTTTAATCTACACACTAGGGTATCAATTCTAATTGTATAGATTCTTAACATTGTAACTTCTGTGGTTTTAATGTCCCTTGAAGCTCTTTTAAAAATCTATGCATTTGAAACTTTATTCTCTAAGTGACATTGTGGATAGTTGGGACTCACCAACTCAACTCCAATTGTTTAACCCGGAGTTGCTCCTGCCTAAAGGAAATATGGGGACAAAGTGTGGAGCAGAGACTGAAGGAAAGGCCATCCAGAGACTGCCCCACCTGAGGATCCATCCTATATACAGACAACAAACCCAGACACTATTGATGATGCCAAGAAGTGCTTGCTGACAGGAGCATGCTGACATATAGCTGTCACCTGAGAGGCTCTGACAGAGCCTGACAAATACAGAGGTTAATGTTCCCTGTCAACCATTGGACTGAGAATGGGGTCCTCATTGGAGAAGTTAATGAAAGAACTGAAGAAGCTGAACCCTATAGGAAGAACAACAATATCAACCAACCAGATACCCCAGAGCTCCTAGGGACTAAACCACCAACCAAAGAGTACATATGGAGTTACCCATGGCTCCAGCTGCATATGTAGCAAAGGATGACCTTACCTGGCATCAGTTGGGGGAGAGGCTCTTGGTCCTGTGAAAGCTTGATGCTCCTGGGTAGGGGAATGCTAGGGTGGTGAAGTATGAATGGTTGAGTGGATGGGAGACCACCCTCATAGAAGCAGGGGAAGAGGATAATTGGATAGAGGGTCTGTGGAGGGGAAACTTGGAAAAGGTATAACCTTTGAAATGTAAATAAATAAAATATCCTATAAAAAGGATTAAAAAGAGTTGAGTAGATCATGAAGATTCACTTCAGGAAGTTAGTCTTTGATGAATTTTATTACTCTTATCAGAACAATAGAAGATAAAAAAATGTTGTCCTTCCCTTGCTCTTTTCACATGCTCTTTTACCACAAACCACTTTGAGGTACAATGGCCAATCAAATAAATTTCACTACTTTACCCAGCCTCTCTCATGAGCATTACACAACACAGTACCATACAACCAGTGAAACAGTCATTATAGGCAGGTTCTGTAGTCTTTTTGAGATGGTTTTGTTTGTTTGTTGATTTTTAAAACTTCTGTTGAAGGGCAAAGTAATTTTTTAAAAGTAGAATTTGGAGAGGAATACCTTACACATTCTGTGAGAATCTTCCAGGAGGTGACCAATGAGTGCTTATAGTCTGTTGCCATCAACTGTCTTCTTCTGCATCTTTCCACACAGCCTTCTGTCATGTTGAATTCATTCTCATAGTCATGTTACAGATGGTCCTGTATCTCCTCTTAGAGCTCCAAGTGTTCCTACTTTCTCTTTCCTTCATCCTTAATGTCAAGATATGTCAGTTTTTCTACTAAGTTTCTTTCCTTCTGGTCTTAGTTTCATACCATTTGTTACTATTTTCTGAAAAAAATTACTTTTCTTCTTAAACCGTATACCTGATAAATGTGCATAATGGCAGTTCATATATCTAATAATTTTATTTTCTTACTACAACGCTATCAATATCTCATAGGAAATTCAAGGTGAAAGAACCTAACATTAAATCTTAGATCATCCTATCAAGTTGGCCCCTTCTTGTGCCCTTTATCACAAACATGACACCATTTTCAGATGCAAGGAGATAATTTGGTATCATGATGACAGCAATAAAGTTCTCATTGAATCACACAATGAAAATATATTCATTTCCTTCTCTAATATCTTATTAAATAAATGAAAAATTTGTTTTAGGATTAGGTATATCATTAATGATTCTGCCATGATTCAGAGATTCCTAATTTAACACACAGATTCATTTTAGAACCTTCAACAACACAGATGTTAAGAAGGTTGACTGCCAATTTTATGATTCAATTATATTTAAAACAATCAATCTATTCTTGTAAAAATTACCCAACTTCTTCAAAATTATTATTGCTAAATAATGATGAACAATTATTCTCAGATGGGTTTGAAAAGAGAACTCAGTTAAAATGGCTAAGTGTGGTGGCACACACTGCAATCTCAGGGCTGTGGAACAGAGATCAGGGTATCTGTTGAGCCAGCCTGGTCTATTTGGAGAGCCTGAAGAGAGTGACAGACCCTGTCTCAAAACCTGGTGGAGGCCTCAGAAATGGCTCACTTTGTAATAGTGCTAAGAACTCAGACCTCAGGACTTAAGCTTAATTGTTGGATCCCAGACAGTGGAGAAGAAAGCCTACTTTCACAAGTTACCCTTTGACATGTACACATGCAAGACTGAACATATATAAGTAAATACATGAATGTAAAAAACAATTTTAAGTGAAGATGATGGGTATTGTTAAATGACACCAAAAGTTATCCTGTGCCTTGTGCCTATTCACATACACACACACACACACACACACACACACACACACAAATACACACACATCCCACTTTTAATCTGAACTTTTAAATCACAGATTTGAAGAGAATAAGCCTTTATAAATGCAATTTTGTTACACTTTAAAATGCTAAATAATAATAATCATGTTAATTAGATTACAAGACAAAAATAGAAAATGAAAGAACATACTTTTGTTTAAATTATCAAGGAATAGTAATTAGACATAAAAGGTTTTTAGAATAATTGTATCTTTACACTATAAAGAACTTATAAAGACAGTGAAGACAGTTTTCACATAACCTGCACAATTTGCTTTATTAAAGCTTACATATATTACATTTAATGCTACATTTGTTACAATTAATGAGCCAAGGATATATTATCATTAAAGTCTATATATTATTCACATTTCTTCAGCTTTTTCTCTTTGCTTGTTGATCCTGCATCTCATCCGAGCTACAGTTTTATATTTAGTCTTCATCTCTGCTTAGCCTGTTCTTGGCTGGGATGCTTTTTATAATTTCCCTCGGTTATGATTGCCATAAAGGATACTCATCATATACTTCAGAGGATGTCCTTCAAAAGGGACGTATCTGATGTCTTTTGTGCAAATAGATTAGAATTTGATGTTTTAACAAGAAAGACCATAGCTGTTAGACTTTCGTCTTTACCCAGCTTTATCAAAGCAACAGCTATCAGGAAGTCTTACCTCTACCAATCTTAACCTGGGTGTTTTGGTCAAAACAGTGTCTGTTTTCTCCATAGCAAAGTTTTTTTCTCTCTCTCATTTCTAAAAGATTGCACTTTTTGAAGGAACATAGCTTATATTCAATATTGGGAATTCAAGGGTCCATATTATGAGAACTATTCACATGATTTATGGAAATAAAATGATGAAGGGAAATGCAGGCTGAAATGCAGAATATGACAAAAGAATCACACTGAACAACAGACGCAGAAAACATCCTCACTAAAGGGGATGTGGAGAATGACACTGGCTTAGTGTAAGTGTTAGTAAAGGAACTTGTAGGGCCTCTAAAGCAGCAAACACAAATACATGTTGGTATAGTAACTTCATTGATAATACAGTTTCTCATGTAAAAACTCTCCTGTTGCTATAGCTATAAACAAAACGTGAGAACTTGCAAGTAAACATGGAGGAGAGTTATAATAACTTGTACTTAGTGCTTAGTGAATTCAAATTGGAGACATCAGTATGAATGATATCATTCAAATGTACCTATATAAATATTTATATTCCATATACCTATATACTTATAGGTATATATATATATGTATATATATATATATATATATATTTCTTAGGTTAGGCCCTACTTTATAATTCCAAACATAAGGAAAAGACTTGAAAACAAAGTAAAACATAAACAAAACCATTAATGCTGTTATGATGTGGGCATGTTGCAGTCTATGACACATTGGAAGTGGCTGGATACTGAATGTAAAGATCCAGTTACTTCCCCCACAGCTGTCTCTGTCATCTAAGGAGCACATGGGTCTTCTCCTTGATCCAGTCTTTGTTGTAAGGATGGTACATCTATCAACTGGGTAAACAAGAAAGTCAAGATCTGCCAGATCGTTTGTAAATCAAACAATTGACTGTTATCATATGTGAAGGAGGGACTGTTGGGATCCATTCTCTTCAGATATACTTCGTCCATTTTACAAACACCTTCCATGAACTCATTCACAGACTCAGGCAGTCCTGCCTTCTGGCCTCTGGGCTATACCGACAAAATAAATGGAGACATTGTGTCAAATATTTTGCTATAGCCTCTGCCTCCTATGAAGTAGTAGGCATTAGGGGTCTGCTTAAAACAGGTGTGTACAACATGCTATAGTGAACATTTTGTATGATACTAATCCCATTTCCATTTTGTTACACTCAAGCTAAGATTTAATATCTCACATGGAAAATGAATGATCTTTTCATTATAAATCCACATTGCCCTCTCTCTTTCCTCTCCCCCTCTTTGTCTCTTTCTTTATCTCTTTCTCTTTCCTTCCTTTCCCCTTTCTTCCTTTCTTATCTCCCTCTATCCCTCCCTCTCTTCTCTTCCTCTCTTCCCTCTTTCCTTTTTTTCTCTTAAACGTTTTCAAAATAATCTAGATAGAAAGTGTTCTTTGCCTTTTCAGGTTCGTTCTAGTCCTTGAAACTGTTTGCATCTATTTAATAGCAGTGAGTGAACAAATTCTTTCTCGACTGGAGAGGGATGTGACAATGCTAGTTATGACCTCTGAGAAGCCTCAGTGAAAAATAAAGACATGAAATATGAATGATCTTTTCATTATAAAAATGATTATTGTGGTTGTAAAATAGACAGAGAGACAGATGGACAGACAGACAGACAAAGAACGATCAAGTAAACATGCAGCTGGGTGTGGCACTGTATCACTGTGACATAGTGTTCAGGAATGGAGTCAGAGAAGGAGGACCATGAGTTTAAACTATGGAGCTAAGGTTACATTTGGGGTTAAATTAACTTAAAAAGGAGTCTGTTCCAAATCTCAAACACAGACAGGCATCCAAGAGTCCAGAGGAATATAAATTATCAAGTAGATAAATGGAGAACTAGCAAACAAACAGGGTTTTTTCTGTTTGTTTGTTTGGTTTGCATTTTGTTGTTTTTGTTTTGTTTTGTTCTTTACTGAAGGATATTAAATAAGATTTGTATAATTTTATCATATATAACTTAATGAAAAACGAGATCATTGTTTTTCAAATATCTAATGAAAGAAGGATTGTCAGATCCCTAATTAACATATAAATGATTTAACTAGCCACTAGGGTAAAAGTTAATTTATACCTATTCCTGCTGAAAGAGGAAAAACCAGTTTTCTCCAGCAGAGTGACACTGGGAATATCAACCACTTCAGGGAGGTCTCATGTTCAGGAGTAGTTGACTCACATGTAATGGACTCTATAATCTCCTGTGTGCTTTTACTTTGTTACAGTTGCTTGTGTTTTGTTTTGTTTTTTTTTTAATCTTTATTAACTTGAATATTTCTTATTTACATTTCGATTGTTATTCCCCTTCCCGGTTTCCAGGCCAACATCCCCTAACCACTCCCCCTCCCCTTCTATGTGGGCTTCCCCTCCCCATTCTACCCCCATTACTGCCCTCCCCCCAACAATCACGTTCACTGGGGGTTCAGTCTTAGCAGGACCCAGGGCTTCCCCTTCCACTGGTGCTATTACTAGGATATTCATTGCTACCTATGGGGTCAGAGTCCAGGGTCAGTCCATGTATAGTCTTTGGGTAGTGGCTTAGTCCCTGGAAGCTCTAGTTGTGTTTTTTCTTTCTGGATGACATTTTATTTTGTGTTCATTGTCTGAGGGGCCATCGCTCCTGTTTTGGTTTTTGTATTTTTTTTGAGAGAAAAATTAAAGTTGGTTGGTAGGGAAAAAAGATAAGGAAGGACTTGGGACAGAGGTAGAATATGATCAAAACATATTTAAATTTAAAAATTGTTATAAATAAAAATATCAAAATTTTGAAAAAAGAAAATTCACTAAGTCAAATTAAAATAGAAAAATAAGATGAATTATTTTATTTTCTCATATCAGAAATGCTAACTGACAGTTCTGAGGTATGGTAAATATATTTGTTAAAAAGTTAGCAAATGTTTTCTTGTTATAGTTTGCATTGTAGTGATAAGATTTAGTCAGTAGGGAAGATTTTGGCAAACATACTAGAGATAATGTAAGACAGAAGATTTGAGCATTTGGTAGCTTTAGCAAATAGGGAAGGCAATTTTTCTAAAAGTTGGTTTAATTTCTCTGTATTTTAGAATATAAATAAAATTGGTACTAGCCCAGGAAATGTAAAAATTAATGTTTATAATGATTCTTAAAATAGATCGTATAAAAGAGAATATGAAAATTGTCAAGGAAGATGATAATGAAAGGTCATACGATTTACATTGTCTTTGAATTTGATTCTAGTTTGACTACCTAAGATTGTTCAAACTGATGGAAAGATTTCAGCCTTCAATTATGAATCAACAAAATCCTAAATCAAATAAAAATCCTGGTGCAGTAAATAAAACAGATTAATTACGCTTAGAACTACATATATAAATATTATAGCTAATTAAATAATAACACACTCTGATTGAGTGGATTTTTATTTCATTGATTCACAAGAAATCAATATTAGGAAATTAAGAATAAATAATTATAACAATTGAACAAAGAACAAAAAAATGTTATCCAGACAGACTGCCAAATTAATTTTAGACTGGATTAATCATTCATAAAACTATTCTTCAATAAGAAATAAGAGACACAAAATAAATCCTTAGGAAGAGCAACACTATTTGTTTCAAAATGACAGCCAATATTATGTCTGACTGCAAAACACTAGGACACTCCAGTACAAGTCTGGGAGAAGATAATTTTACCAATATTATTTTCCAGTTGATTTTAAATGTTAGATTTGTGGAAGCAAGATTTATAAGCATGGATATTCATTCTTTCAAGTATGCAGTTTGATAATTAGACAGTTGTCTTTGTCATCAGAATAAAAACAAAATATTATAAATATTATGATACTTTCTTACTGGTCATCTGTGGTTCCTGGGAGCCAGGCTATAGTGACTCCCCAGCTGATGTCTCTCCTGTATCAATCTTTTTCAGAATTCCATGTCAGATTATGACTTGTCTTAATGCCTTGTACTTTTAAAATTCATCCATGTTGTCCCAGTAGCATTATTAATTTTTACATGGGAGTAACATCAACATATTTTTAATTTGTATTTCCAGAGTAATCCTATTTTCATAGATGCTTGATCTTTTTGATTTTCTATATAGTTATGTTGTTTATGAATAGATATAACATTTTTCTTACTATATCTTTGTCTTAATTTTTGTAAACAGGTAGTTAGAATTAACTCTTCATCCTAATTTCTGTCTAAATTCTAAAATCATTGCAATCTCTAAAACTAAAATGGAGCAAAATCAAATCTTAAAATTTCAAATGTCAGGGCAGGGAGGTGGGAAGGGGTGGGTGGTTGGGTGGGGAAAGACCCTCATAGAAGAAGGTGAAGAGGGGATGGAATAGGGGATTTATGAATGTGAAGCCGGGAAACGGCATAACATTTGAAGTGTAAATAAAAAATATCCAATAAAGAAAATAAAGAATTCAATTGAATTGCTTCGGTCCATCTTTGTCAAGAACCTTAATTTCAGTTTTTCTCTTCCAAATATAGTACTTCTTATTTTATTAATTATAATTATTCACAGTAATGTTTAAAGGTTTCAGGTTGTAGAGTTTAATATTTGGTGTGGTTTTCTTTTAATTTTACTTTTAACTGTGCATTGATAGTGTACCGAAGTTCATTTGACTGTTCCTACTTTGAACTGGGTCAATGGGTCAGTCACTTGCTTCGCATTACTGTCTTTGTATAATATTCTGAAATCTAACTCTGCAAACAGACTGTGAATACATATGTTAATATTTATGTATTTTTTCTACACTCTCAGTCTTTATTTAAAACCTCTAGTGAAATATTAAATAGAAGTAAAAAAAGGAGAAGTTCTTCGTTGTTACAGACATTAGTGAAATCTAAAATTTTCTTCATTAATATGTTAGTTAAAGAATTTTAACAGAGGCTTCTTTTTCAGTGTTTATTTCTCCAGCCTCAATACTGGACTTTAATGTTTTCATGTATATTATTAATGTACTTTATTAATATAGAAATGTATTTAATATGTATATAATATTAGATAATAAATTAAATATATACTATAAATTAAATGTATACTGTAATATAATAATAAATTAAATATATAATTATGTAAATTATATATTATTTAATTAAATATGTAATATATATGCTAAATATATATTTAAATTCTCATTAAGTTTATGAACATTTTATTGTATTTTCCATATAAACCTACAATGTCTTATACAAAAGCTCTTCATATTCTTTAGCTGATAATATTATCAGGACTCCTACAGTCTTTGCGTTAGAGTTTTATGATATATATACCCATTCTTTTATATTTATCAAATGTCTTTGTACTTGACATTAGTCTCTTTAATAGTAGCAGATACTATTTCTTACTGGTTTCTATTACTTACCAATCTATAACATTTAACTTCGTGTTTATATGGTTTATATTTAATATAATAATTACATTTGCATTCTTTAATTTTTATGTTTCCCTACTGCTTTCTGATTTATTTTGAATTAATTGGTTAAATATGCAAATATTATGCACATTGATTTGCTGTCAGGCTGCTCACTATTTTTTTTTTTTTTTGATTTGCCACAACAGCAGTTTAATGAATATCCTTTCTGTGGAAACTCTTAAAAGTATTTTTTTTATTAACTTGAGTATTTCTTATATACATTTCGAGTGTTATTCCCTTTCCCGTTTTCCGGGCCAACATCCCCCTAATCCCTCCCTCTCCCCTCCCTTATGGGTGTTCCCCTCCCCATCCTCCCCCCATTGCCGCCCTCCCCCTAACAGTCTAGTTCACTGGGGGTTCAGTCTTAGCAGGACCCAGGGCTTCCCCTTCCACTGGTGCTCTTACTAGGATATTCATTGCTACCTATGAGGTCAGAGTCCAGGGTCAGTCCATGTATAGTCTTTAGGTAGTGGCTTAGTCCCTGGAAGCTCTGGTTGCTTGGCATTGTACAGGCTGCTCAGTATTATATCACTCACTATGCGGTGAAGAAGCTTAAACTCTCTTACTGTGAGCTATTCTTGTACTGCATCATCTTCCTGTAAGGTATAAGAATTTCAGTACTTTGACTTTGTTTTACCTTAGAGAGTCACTATTTTATCATTTAAAGGGTTTTAAAATTAATGAGCAACATATTTTCCGGACTACATTTCTGCCTTTCTGATGGGGTGCCTGAGCACCACCAACAAGCCTCTCTGGGGAGGCAGAACACAGTCCGTGATAGAGATCCCTGTCCCCCTGAGTGAGAAACATCGGAGTCTGAGATGGATGCTGTGGTTCCCAGTCTCTGGTGTATCCACACACCGATGGGATACATCACGTAGTTGGGAACAGGTCTGTGCTTCCCTTCAGGGTGTCTTTGTGCCAGGCAGGAAGGGGACAACTGATACACTCCTTGCCCTAACAGCTCCCCCAGTCCCTGTGCAGTGGTCCTTGTTTGTCCAAACTGTTTTATTATTTTTTTTATTCGATATTGTTTTTAAATCACATTTCAAATGTTATTCCCTTTCCCAGTGTCCCGGACATAAGGCCCCTGTCTCATACCCCCTCCCCTTCTTCTATACGGGCGTTTGTTCACCTTACAATTTACCCCCCACCCTTCCAACCCTCTGAAATTCCCTTACACTGGGGGTTCAACTATGACAGGTCCAAGGGCTTCTCCTTCCATTGGTGCCCAACAAGGCCATCTTCTGCTACATATACAGTTGGAGTCATGGGTCAGTCCATGTATAGTCTTTGGGTAGTGGTTTAGTAGTCCCTGGGAGCTCTGGTTGGTTGACGTTGTTATTCTTATGGGTTTGCAAGCCCCTTCAAGTCTTTCAATTCTTTATCTAATTCTTCCAGCACGGGTCCCATTCTCAGTTCAATGGTTTGCTTCTGGCATTCGCCTCTGTACTTGGCATGCTCTGGCTGTGTCTCTCAGGAGACAACTATATCCAGTTCCTGTCAGCATGCACTTCTTAGCTTCATCAATCTTATCTAGTTTTGGTGGCTGTATAGATATGGGGCGAATGTGGGGCAGGTTCTGAATGGCCGTTCCTTCAGTCTCTGCTCCAAACTTTGCCTCCACATCTCCTCCTACGAATATTTTTGTTACCCGCTTTAAGAAATGAAGCATCCAAATTTTGGTTACCCTTCTTGAGCTTCATGTGGTCTGTGGAATGTATCTTAGGTAATTCAAGCTTTTGGGCTAATAACCACTTATCAGTGAGTGCATACCATGTGTGTTTTTCTGTGATTGGGTTACCTCACTCAGGATGATATTTTCTAGTTCAATGCATTTGCCTATTAATTTCATGAAGTCATTGTTTTTGATAGCTGAGTAGTATTCCATTGTGTAGATGTACCACATTTTCTGTACCCATTCCTCTGTTAAACGGCATCGGGGTTCTTTTCAGCTTCTGGCTATTATAAATAAGGCTACTATGAACATAGTGGAGCACGTGTCTTTGTTATATGTTGGAGAATCTTTTGGGTATATGCTGGATCCTCGGGTAGTGGAATGTCCAATTTTCTGAGGAACCCCCAGACTGATGTCCAGAGTGGTTTTACGAGTTTGCAATCCCAAAAACAATGGAGGAGTGTTCCTCTTTCTCCATATCCTCGCCAGCATCTGTTATCACCTGAATATTTGACTTTAGCCATTCTGACTAGTGTGAGGTGGAATCTCAGGGTTGTTTTGATTTGCATTTCCATGATGACTAAGGATGTTGAGCATTTCTTTAGGTGTTTCTCAGCCATTTGATATTCCTCAGCTGAGAATTCTTTGTTTAGTTCTGTACCCCAATTTTAATAGGGTTATTAGTCTCTCTGGAGTCTACCTTCTTGAGTTCTTTGTATATTTTGGATACTAGCCCTCTATCAGATATAGGATTGGTAAAGATGTTTTCCCAATCTGTTGGTTGTCATTTTGTCTTAATGACAGTTTCCTTTGCCTTACAGAAGCTTTGTAGTTTTATAGGGTCCCATTTGTCGATTCTTGATCTTGGAGCATAAACCATTGGTGTTCTGTTCAGGAAATTTTCCCCAGTGCCCATGTGATCAAGACTCTTTCCCACTTTTTCTTCTATTAGTTTGGTTTGATTTTGAGGTCCGTGATCCACTTGGACTTAAGCTTTGTGGAGGGTGATAAGAATGGATCGATCTGCATTCTTTTACATGCTGACCTCAAGCTGAACCAGCACCATTTGTTGGAAATGCTATCTTTTTTCCATTGGATAGTTTTAGCTCCTTTGTCAAAGATCAAGTGACCATAGGTGTGTGGGTTCATTTCTGGGTCTTCAATTCTGTTCCACTGATCTACCTGTCTGTCTCTGTACCAATACCATACATTTATTTTTATCACTATTGCTCTGTAAAACTAGGGTCAGGATGGTGATTCCCCCAGAAGATTCTTTTTTTTTTTTTTTTTTTTTTTTTGGAGCTGGGGACTGAACCCAGGGCCTTGTGCTTGCTAGGCAAGCACTCTACCACTGAGCTAAATCCCCAACCCTCCAGAAGATTCTTTATTGTTGAGGGTAGTTTTTGCTATCCTAGGTTTTTTCTTATTCCAAATGAATTTTAAAATTGCTCTTTCTAACTCTATAAAGAATTGAGTTGGAATTTTTATGGGGATTGTATTGAATCTGTAGATTGCATTTGGCAAAATGGCTATTTTTATTGTATTAATCTTGCCAATCCATGAGCATGGGAGATCTTCCATCTTCTGAGATCTTCTTTGATTTCTTTCTTCAGAGACTTGAAGTTCTTGTCATACAGATCTTTCACTTGCTTGGTTAAAGTCACACCGTGGTATTTTACATTATTTGGGACTATTGTGAAGAGTGTCATTTCCCTAATTTCTTTCTCAGCTTGTTTCTCTTTTGTGTAGAGGAAGGCTACTGATTTGTTTGAGTTATTTTTATACACAGTCACTTTGCTGAAGTTGTTTATCAGGCTTAGTAGTTCTCTGGTGGAACTTTTGGGGTCACTTAGGTATACTGTCATATCATCTAGAAATAGTGATACCTTGACTTCTTCCTTTCTAATTTGTATCCCTTTGACCTCCTTTTGTTTTCTGATTCCTCTGGCTAATACTTCAAGTAAGTATTCAATACTTACTTGAATAAGTACTTTAATAAGTAGGGAAAGTGTGGACAGCCTTGTTTAGTCCCTGATTTTAGTGGTATTGCTTCAAGTTTCTCTCCATTTAGTTTAACATTAGATACTGGATTGCTGTGTATTGCTTTTATTATGTTTACATATTGCCCTTCAATTCCTATTCTTTCCAGGACTTTTATCATGCAGGGGTGTTGAATTTTGTCAAATGCTTTCTCAGCATCTAATGAAATGATCATGTGTTTTTTATCTTTGAATTTGTTTATATAGTGGATTACATTGATGGATTTCTGTATATTGAACTATCCCTACATCCCTGGAATGAAGTCTACTTGATCATGATGGATAGTCGTTTTGATGTATCCTTGGATTCAGTATGCAAGAATTTTATTGAGCATTTTTACATCGATATTCATAAGGGAAATTGGTCTGAAGTTCTTTTTATTTGTTGGTTCTTTGTATGGTTTAGGCATAAGTGTAATTGTGGCTTCATAGAAGGAATTTGGTAGTGCTTCGTCTGTTTCTATTTTGTGGAATAGTTTAGCCTACTGGTATGAGATTTTCTATGAAGGTCTGATAGAATTCTGCACTAAACCCATCTGGTCCTGGGTTCTTTTTGATTAGGAGACTTTTAATAACTGCTTCTATTTCTTTAGGAATTATGGGGTTGTTCAGATTGTTTATCTGATCCTGACTTAACTTTTTTGTACCTGGTATTTGTGTTGAAAATTGTCCATTTCCTCCAGCTTTTCCAGTTTTGTTGAATATAGGCTTTTGTAGTAGGATCTGATGATTTTTTGAATCTCCTCAGGTTCTGTTGTCATGTCTCCCTTTTCATTTCTTATTTTGTTTATTTGGATACACTCTCTGAGCTTTCTGGTTAGTCTGCCTCAGGGATTATCCATCTGGTTGATTTTCTTAAAGAACCAGCTCCTGGTTTTGTTGATTCTTTGAATAGTCCTTTTTGTTTCTACTTGGTTTATTTCAGCCCTGAGTTTGATTATTTCCTGCTTTCTTCTCTTGGACATATTGCTTCTTTTTTGTTCTAGAGATTTTAGGTGTACTGTAAAACTGCTGATATATGTTCTCTCCTGTTTCTTTTTGCAGGCATTCTGAGCTGTGAGTTTTCATCTTAGCACTGCTTTCATTGCGTCCCATAATTTTGGGTATGTTTTTGCCTTCATTTTTATTAAATTCTAAGAAGTCTTTAATTTCTTTCTTTATTTCTTCCTTGATTAAGTTATCACTGAGTACAGTGTTGTTCAACTTCCATGCATATGTGGGCTGTCTGTTGTTTTTGTTGTTATTGAAGACCAGCCTTAGTCCGTAGTCATCTGATAGGATGCATATCTTCCTATATCTGTTGAGGCCTGTTTTCTGACTGATTATATGGTCAGTTTTAGAGAAGGTACAATGTAGTGCTGAGAAGAAGGTATATCCTTTTGTTTTAGAGTGAAATATTCTATAAATGCCTGTTAAGTGCATTTGATTCGTAACCTCTGTTAGTTTCTCTATGTCTCTGTTTAATTTCTGTTTCCATGATCAGTCTATTGATGAGAGTGGGGTATTGAAATCCCCTACTATTATTGGGTGAGGTACAATGTGTGATTTGAGCTTTAGTAAGGTTTCTTTTGTGAATGCAGGTGCCCTTGCAAATGGAGCATAAATATTTAGGATTGAGATCTCACCTTGGTGGATTTTCCCTTTGATGAATATGGTGTGTTCTTCCTTATATTTTTTGATGACTTTTGGTTGAAAGTTCATTTTATTTGACATTAGAATGGCTACTTCAGCTTGTTTATTGGGACAATTTGCTTGAAAAGTTGTTTTCTAGCCTTTTATTCTGAGGTAGTGTCTGTCTTTATCTCTGAGGTGTGTTTCCTTAATGCAGCAGGTTACTCTTTATATATCCATTCTTTTTAGTCTATGTCTTTTTTACTGGGGGATTGAGTCCATTGATGTTGAGAGATTTTAAAGAATAGTGATTGTTGCCTCCTGTTATTTTCATTGGTAGAGGTGGCATTATATTTGTGTGTCGCTCTTTTTGTTTTATTGCAAGGAGATTACTTTCTTGCTTTTTCTAGTGTGTAGTTTCCCTCCTTGTGTTAGGGTTTTCCATTATTATCCTTTGTAGGGCTGGATTTATAGAAAGATATTGTGTAAATTTTGTTTTGTCATGGACTATTTTGGTTTCTCCATCTATTTGAATTAAGAGTTTTGCTGGATATAGTATCCTGGGCTGGCATTTGTGTTCTCTTAGAGTCTGTATGATATCTGCCCAGGATCTTCTGGCTTTCATAGTCTCTGCTGAGAAGTCTGGTGTAATTCTTATAGGTTTGCCTGTATATATTACTTGACTTTTTCGTTACTGCTTTTAAAATTCTTTCTTTATTTTGTGCGTTTGGTGTTTTGTCTATTATATGATGGCTGGAATTTCTTTTCTGGTCCAATCTATTTGGAGTTCTGTATGTTTTTTTATGTTTATGGACATCTCTTTCTTTTAGGTTAGAGAAGTTTTCTTCTATAATTTTGTTGAAGATATTTACTGGCCCTTTAATTTGGGAGTCTTCACTCTCTTCTATACCTACTATCTTTAGGTTTGATCTTCTCATTGTGTCCTGAATTTCCTGTATGTTTTGGGTAGGAGCTTTTTCCATTTTCCATTATCTTTGACAGTTGTGTCTATGTTTTCTGTGGTATCTTCTGCTCCTGAGATTCTCTCTTCTATCCCTTGTATTCTGTTGGTGATCAATGACTCCTGATCTCTTCCCTATCTCCAGGGTTGTTTCCCTTTGTGCTTTCCTTATTGTTTCTATTTCCATTTTTAACTCCTGGATGGTTTTGTTCATTTCCTTCACCTGTTTGGTTGTGTTTTCCTGTAATTCTTTAAGGGATTTTTGTGTTTCTTTTTTAAGGGCTTCTACTTGTTTACTTGCATTGTCCTTTATTTCCTTCAGAAAGTTATTTATGACTTTCCTAAATTCCTCTATACTGAAGAGAAAATGTGATTTTAAATCTAAATCTTGCTTTTCCAATGTATTTGGATATTCAGTGTTTGCTCTGGTGGGAGAACTGGGCTCTCATGATGCCAAGTAGTCTTGGTTTCTGTTGCTTGGGTTCCTGTGCTTGCCTCCAGCTATCAGGTTGTCTCTGGTGTTAGCTTGTCTTGATGTCTCTGACAGTGGACTCACCCTCCTGTAGGCCTCTGTGTCAGCACTTTAGTAGAGCTGTTTTCTTTCAGGTGGATCTGGGAACAGAGAGTTGAGCTCTCAGGTGTATAGGTACTCCTGGCAACTGGCTCTTGGTGCAGACAGAAACCTGAAAAGTCCTTCCCCTGACTGCTCCTAGGTACCTGTGCCCAGGGGGCACAGATGGCACTAGGTGATTTCCTCTTGGGTCAAGAATGTCGGCAGAGGGTAGTCTCCTCCGAGTTCTCATGGGTATCCGCACTTCTGGGGGTTCAGCTCTCTCCCACATGGGATTTGGATGCAGGGAGCTATTGGATCAGTTCAGTTCAGTTCTTGGTACAGTCAGAAACTGGAAGTGCCCTGTCCCAGAGGACTTCTGCCTCTGTTTGTCCTGAGTCTACCTGGCAGGCAGGTCACTTGATGAAGAAAAGTTGGTCTTACCTCTGCTCTTTGTTTTGTAGGTGCTCCTGTGGGCTTTCAGCTCTCAGTGCAGGCAGAAACGGGAAGGGTCCTGCCCCTGACTGCTCCTAGGTCCCTGTGCCTATGGGGCACAGATGGCACTAGGTGATTTCCTCTTGGGTCAGGAATGTGGGCAGAGGTAGTCTCCTCCAAGTTCTCAGAAGTGTCTGCACTTCTGAGGGTCCAGCTCTCTCCCCCATGGCCAAACTGTTTTATTTAATGATGGATAAAAATTCATATAACTTACTCACAGTGAAACAGGGTTTAAACACTTTTTGTAGGAAAGAATGCCCAGGAAGTGAAATTATTAGCTGAACACTCCGGGCCTATCTATATACCGCATTAGCATGGAGAACTCTAGGTTTTTATGCTATGTGACCAATTTTCATGGTCCTCTCAGTGGCATGTCATGGTTACATGTTCCAGATCAGGAAATTTGACAGGGATCTGGCCCAACCCCTGTCATACTCAATTCTGAGAATCCCTAGGGTTTGAACCTGCTCAACCTTACCAGTTCTTCTGTATAATGGCATGGTCCACTTGCCCCATAATCATTTCAACTTTAACCACATTATACTTCTTCATAGATGTTTTAAAGTTTCAAATTTTATATGTTATCAGCCAACTGCCTCAGAGCTTCCTTTAATAATTTTGGTAGGTGGTGAGAATAATTAGAACACATTATAGACATATAAAAATGGCAAACATTAAAGTTAATTTAAAAATTATTCATATTCATCTAGTATTTATCCTATTATTTCATAAAAGTGTGACAATTCTACATTATATATTTAGCTCTGATAATTTCCATAGTTTTATGAAAATTTATGCTATTTGACTACAGTATTCTGTTTTTCCGTTGTTCTTCATTTGCTGTTTCTTCTTCCTCTTTCTCTTCCTTTCCCTCTCCTCCTCCCTCCTCCCCCTCCCTTCCTCTCCCTCTCCCTGTCCCTCTTTCTCTTTCTGTGTGTGTATGTGTATTTGTATGAATAGCCAGTATTTTTTGCTGAAAATATTGTCAATCTTGACTCATTAGCCATTTATCTTAAGCAGTATATTATTTTGTCATCACTATGATATTTACTTTCATCACTGTAGTTTTATAGTGCCCTTGAAGTTGAGTAAAGTCAGTTTTCTGTTTATTATTGCCATTCCTCTACCATCTACTTCTGGAGTTTTCTTTTAAGTGGCAGAACAAGGCGTGTGGAATAAGTCTGTGCCCTGCAATTGTGAAGACTGAATCTCAGATCCTTAGCAAGTCACAGGAATGTTAGTTGAACATGGCAGCAATCCTATAATTCTAGTATGCAAAAGGTAGAAACAGTTGATTCCTGAACTAAGCTGGATAGCTAACTAGCAAGTTTCAGCAAACTCTTGATTTAACTGAGAGACCCTGCCTCAATATAAAGATGAAACACTATCAAAGAAGTCTCCTGATGTAAGTGTTGAGTTTCCACATACATGTACCCTCATATACGTGTACCCACATACATGTAGACTGCATGCATAAATTTACATGAAATTCTTTTGAAAAGTAAAGATTTCTATGAGCACATCTGGAAAAATGGACATCTGAATTATATTTAGTTTTCTAATCCATGAAGATGGGACACTTTTCTTTTTCTTTTTTTTAGATCAGCAGGTCACTATCTATGTGTTATGACCCTTTTGGAGGTGGCATATCAAATATCTTATATACATACCATGTTTATATTATAAGTCATAACAGTAGCAGAGTTACAGTTAGAAAATAGCAACAAAATAATTTTGTGATTGGGATCATCACCACATGAAGAAGTACATTCGAGGGCCACAGCATTAGGGAAGTTGAGAACCACTGTTTTAGATAGAATCACTTTTCTTTCATCAGAATTTTGAGGTTATTTTTACATATAGATTCTGTATGCGATTTGATAATATACAACTAAATGCTTCATTGTTCAATGTCAAATTTAAATACAGTTCATTTTATTTCAGATTTCAATCATTCATTGATTCTAAAGAGGAAGCCATTTTGTTTTTGCCACTCACTATATAAAATGATGTTACTAAAAACCATTTCTAGGTGTCTAGCCATGATAGCTTTCTACTTAAACATTCTTGTCAGGCATAAAAACAGACACAAGTCTTTATTACCACTCCTTCTCTTTTTGGATGTTGGATCACTCATACTATGCTGAATAAATTTTGGGAGAAAAAGCAAACATGCTTTCCAAAGACATAGAAGTAAATTATACTGGAACTCTCCCTCCAGTGTAATATTACATATAGACCTTTTAGAAATGCCTCTTACCAAGAGAGGCTCTTTTTTATTTTCAGTTTTCTAAGTGTTCTGAATGTGTGATGGATATTGTCCAATGCATTTTCTGCATCGATTGATATGATTATATGGTTTTGTCCTTTAGTCTGTTGATATGGTGGATTACATAAATTGATTTTCAAATGTGCAAGTAGCTTTGCATAACTGGCCTAAATCCAGCCTGGTCGTTTTGTATAATTCTTCTCTTACATTGTTGCAGTCAATTTGTTAATATTTTCATGAGGATTTTTTATCTGTGTTCATGAGAGATAAGGGCATGTACTTTTTCTGTTTTGTAATGTCTTTATCTGGTTTTCATATTAGTATAAAGTTGGCATCGTAAAGGGATTTGGGAAATGTCTTTCTATTTCAATTTCCTGGTAGAAATTGCAATGAATTGGTATGGTTTCTTTCTTAACTATGTGGTAGGTTTCACCAGTGCAGCATTGTTTGCCACAGTAGGTAATTATTTATTCAATTCCATAATTATATACTCATTCAGATTACCCATTTTCCCTTCAAGAGTCATGATATTTTGTGCCTTTCACAGAATCAAGCTATTTCACCTTAGCTACCACAGTAATAGCAGGGGTGTAAACATGCTATCCCTTCAGTATCCTTGTGACTATAATAGTTAGGGATCATTGCTGTGGTGAAACACCATGACCAAATGCAACTTGGGCATGAAAGGGTTATTTAGGTAATGTTTCCACATTACCCTTGGTCACTGAAAGAAGTCATGGTAGGAACTTAAACAAGGTAGGAACCCAGAGGCAGAAGCTGATGTGGAGGCCATGGAGTAGTGCTGCTCACTGGCTTTTCCTTCATGGCTTACCCAGCCTGTTTTCTTCTAGAAACCAGGGTCCTCAATCCAGTGATGGTACCATCCACAGTGCTCTCCCCCATCTATCACTGATTAAGGGAATGCCCTACAGGGTTGCCTATAGCCCAGTCCTATGTAGTAATTTTCTTAGTTGAGTCTCCTCCTCTTTCATGACTCTAATTTGTGTCAAGTTGACAAATTAGCCAACATGGTGGAATGGAAAGAGTCTATTGTTTTTCATGTATGACATCAGTAAATTTTGAATATTTTTTTGGTTAGTTTATGAAGAGGTTTATTGATCTTAGTGATCTTTAAAACAACAGGATTTGATTTTTTAGGCTTCATTATTTTATGCTCTTAATTTCATTGATTTCATTCAACCCTAATTTTTCCTATTTATTTACCTCTGTTCACATTAAGAATGATGTTGCATTATTGATTTTTAAATATTTCTTCCTTTCTAACATAGTCGATGCTATAAGTTTCCCTCTGAGAAAAACTTTTCATTGCATCCTGGGATTCTTGGTAAGTTGGCTTTGTTCAGTGTGGTTTGGAACGTTTTTACAATTTCCATCGAGAGTACTCCGTGGTGGTGTCGATTTTCTCTGTTTTATTTAGAAGTGTAAATCCAGATCTCCATGTAGCTGATGATATCTGTCTTCTGTTCTTAGTTTAATACCTATGTGGCCACAAGACATGCTCTTTAGTAACTGGTCCATTCTTCAAAACTTGGTAAGGCACTTTTATGTCCTAGAATGTGGCAGAGTATTCTACTAGATCATGGGCAGGAGATACTTTTACTTCTGTTGATATTACAATGAGATATGTGTCAATTATGTCCTGCTGACTAATGTTTCTATTCTTTACTACTAAATTTTTATCAATACTTGCTGGCCATATGTTTGCACAGAACTAGGGTATTGAAATCTGTACGTGGAACAGAAGACAGAACTGTTGCTTGGTGCTTTTTTCACCTTTGGTCTTCTGTGCTTTGGAGGTGTGTTTATAAATGCACACACATCAATTATTGCCACTTTTTCTGAGAAAATGGACTCCTTTGTTATTATGCACTGACTCTCTTTATTCCTGATATTTTTCTTTGTTCTCAAGATTGCCTTTAAAATACTAACATGGCCACTTTCCCTTTCATTAGATTGTTAGCACAGTACATTTTTTATACTCCTTTCATTTCAGTCAACCTATGCCTTCATATACAAAATGTTTCTCACAGTCTGATTTTAGTTGTATCTTTTTAATTATTAAATATAGATTGACAACCTGCCTTGTTATTCCACATGTGCAACAACCACGTCATGGTCATTGTACAGCATTTGACAGCACTCCCATTCAGCCCAGGCTCACGGGTTTTTCTTCTTCAGTTTGGTTAAGCCACACCTTGTCTCTCACCATCCTCCATGTTCTCATTCTGACTTAAATTATTAGCTCCCAGTGTTCTCTCCATGCTTTTGTATTCCACGTATTATACTAGCCTTTCCTATTACATTGCTTTAACTTGGATTATAAGATGTTAGGTTCCCAGGAGTTTCTTTACATCTACTCTCCCTCCCCCAACCCCACCACATAGCCTCCCACATCATAGTCATTCTAATACCTGGCTGAATCTCTCTCCCCAGTGCTCTCACTTTCTGTTTTCCTTTGTCTTGAACTTTACCTCTTTAAATGAACAAACCCTGCTGGTAGCCCATGTCTAGTTTCCTAGACTTCACATGCACTCCATGTTAAATGAACAGAACAAGAATATTTGAAGCTAAGACCATCATATAACAAAGAATATGAGTTGCTTATCTTTTGGAGTCTGAATGATATTATACAGTATAGTATTTTCCAGTTTTGTCCACTTACATGCTAGTATTGTGATTTCATCTACCTTTACAGCTGAGTAGTATTCCATTCTGTGTATATACCACATTTTCACTATTTGTCAGCTGATGGCCATCTAGGTTGATTTTGTTTCATACTTGTTGTGAGTAAATTTGCACTAAACATGAATATGCCACTATCTATGTAGTAAGATAAAATCCTTTAGTGTTTGTCAGGAGTGCTGTAAGGGGGTCAAATGGTACATCTAATTTTAATTTTCTGACAGGACACCAAACACATTGCTAGAGTGACTGTATTGACTTATACAGATATTAATAATACAGAATAATATTTTATTGATTGTTTGGGAATTTCATATCATGAAACTCAAGCACATCACTTCTCAGTCTTTCTAAGTCTGCCTTCCAGCCTTTGTGACCTCATCCCACCAAAGAAGAATAATGAGGAGGAGGAAGAGGAGAAATAATTAGATACATCGACTCTGAAGACCAAATTTGCCCTAAGAAACTCTGTTCCCCTAAACAGCAGGAAGTACTCTAAAATATGGTCACCCCTCTCCAACTTTATTCAAGAATCCTTGCAACTTTGTCCTTTTTTCTCTTATCTAGTGTTAGGGGTTTGAAAGGGTAGAAGAGAGGGGTTGAGAAAGGTAGAAGAAGGAAGACCCCAAAAAAGATAGACAAAGACCAGCTGCAAACTATAGTATTGACAATAGCCTGGGTTGTTTGGGGATTCCCATGGGGTTTTTCTTGACCAAAATTTTAATTATATATAACCCAGTTTTGTTACAGGAAGTATCATTTGGTGACAGTAGATGGCATATTGTCACTCTGTTTTCCCATTTCTTTTTTTTAATTTAATTTATTTTTTATTGGATATTTTTTATTTACATTTCAAATGTTATCCCCTTTCCCAGTTTCCCATCCATAAGCCCTCAACTCCCTTTTCTTCCATAAGGGTATTCCTCCCCCACAACGGCACGCCCTTCCTACTTCTCTGCCCTGACATTCCCCTATACTGGGGGGTTCTAGCCTTGGCAGGACCAAGGGCTTCTTCTCCCATTGGTGCCCAACAAGGAGCCTCTGCTACATATGCAGCTGGAGCCATGGGTGTGTCCATGGGTTGTGGTTTAGTCCCTAGGAGCTCTGGTTGTTTGTCTGGTATTGCTGTTCTTATGGGGTTGCAAGCCCCTCCCTTCAGCTCCTTCAATCCTTTCTCTATCCCTCCAATGGGGACCCCATTCGGAGTTCACTGGTTTGCTGCTCATTTCTTAGTGATTTTATATTACTAAGTGATTTTAGATGAACTATTTATATGCATATATTTTAGAACGTGTCTTCTGCATTCTGTTTCAGTACTCAACCTTAAATGACCAGTAATTTTAGCAGTTTCTCCTTGAACTCCTTCCATTGTTTCCTTCCCGACATGATCATCTTATTCCAGCCCTCCATCCATAAATATCTATTCTATTTCCTACCCCTAGTCTTCTGATCTATACCTAACCTGTGATTCTATGGATTATGGCTTGCTTATCATTAATTTAGCAGCTAATATCCACATAAAGTGTTTACATACCATATTTATCTTCCTGGCTCTGATTACCTCATCCTGAATGATTTTTTTCCTGGTTTCATTAGTTTACCTGTAAATTTTATTTATTTATCTATTGATTAGCTGCTGAGAGATATTTCATTGTGTAAATAACACATCTTCCTTATCCATTCTTCTATTGAAATACATCTAGGTTGTTTCCAATTTCTGCGAACTATGAATATAGCAGCAATGAACATGTTTGAGCAACTATTCCTTTGGTAAGAGAAATCATCCTTTGGGAATATTCCTATGAATGGTATAGCTGGATTTCGGGTTATTTGGTTCCCATTTTCTTGAGCAACTGCCACACTGAATTATAGTGGCCGTATAAGTTTATACTCCCACCAGCAATGGAGGGGTGTTCCCCTTTATATCCTCAACAGCACAAGCTGTTACTTGTTTGGCTGATCTTAGCCATTTCTGACAGGTGTGACATAAAAATCACAATGTGGGTTTGATTTGCATTTCCATGATGAGAAAGGATGTTGGACATTTCTTTGTTTCTCAATCATTTGAGGTTCATCTTTTGAGAATTCTGTTTAGATCTATACCCCATTTTATTTGTTTTTTTTCTTGATTTTTGAGATTTTTTTGAGCTCTTAGGATTCTGTGAATTTCCTTGTGTCTGTTATTATGTTCCCCTTTTCATTTCTAATTTTGTTAATTTCAATATTCTCTCTTCAAATCAATTTGGTTAAGGGTTTGTCAATCTCAAAGGCTCAAGTATTTGTTTCATTGATTTTTTGTAGTTTTTAATTGGTAATATAATTTATTTTTTAATTGGAGAGTTTCAAATGTTATCCCCTTTCCTGGTTTCCTTCTCTACTATTCCCCCTCCCTGTGCTTCTATAAGGATGATCCCCCTTCTAACCACCTGCTCTCACCTCAATACCCTGGCATTCCCCCACATTAGGGAAATGAAGACTTCACAGAACCAATGGCTTCTCCTCCTATTGATGCCAGAGAATGCCATCCTCTTCTACATTTGAGGCTGGAGCCATGGCTTCCCTCATGTGCAATCTTGGATTGGTGGTTTAGTCCCTGAAAGCACTGAGGGGTCTGGTTGGTTATTATTTTTGTTCTTCTTATGGGGTTGCAAACCTCTTCAATTCCTTCAGTCCTTTCTCTAACTCCCCCATTGGAGTCCCCATGTGAGTCTGATGTTTAGTTGCAAGCATCCTCATCTGTATCAGTAAGGCTGTGGCAGAGCCTTTCAGGAGACATCCATATCAGGTTCCTATCAGCAAGCATATCTTGGCATCAGCAATAGTGACTGGGTTTGGTGTCTGTACATGGGATGGATCCCCAGGTGGAGCAGTCTCTGGATGTCTATCCCTTCACCCTTCAGTCTCTACTCCATGCTTTGTCCCTGTATTTCCTCCAGTGAGTATTTTGTTCCCCGCTTCCAGGTAGGACTGAAGCATCCACATTTCGGTATTCTTTCTTCTTTAACTTCATATGTAAATTGTATCTTGGGTATTCTGAGATTTTGGGCTAATATCCACTTATGAGTGAGTGCATACCATGTGTGTTCTTTTGTGACTGGGCTACCTCACTCAGGATGATATTTTCTAGTTCCATCAATATGCCTAAGAATTTCATGAAGTCGTTTTTAATAGCTGAGTAGTACTCCATTGTATAAATGTACCACGTTTTCTGTATCTAATCCTTGGGTATGATTTCTTTCTTTTGTTCTAGAAATTTCATATGAGCTATTAAGTTACTAATACAATATCTTATTTTCTTCTACTTATATTATTATTATTATTATTATTATTATCTTATGTAGGCAGTTAGTGCTATGGACATACCTTTTAGAATCACTTTTATTTTGTACCATAAGTTTCTGTGAGCTGCCTGCTCATTTTAATTCAATTCTAGAAATTCATTAACTCGTTTCTTAATTCTTGCTCCATTAATTAATTAATTAATTAATTTAGTAGAGAGTTGTTCAGTTTCCATGATTTCATAAGCCTTCTATTGTTCTACTGTTTATAAACCAGCTTTAATCCACAGTGGCCAGATAGAATACAGGGTATTATTTCAGTTTTCTTGTATCTGTTAAGAATTTCTTTGTGTCTGAGTATGTGGTGAGTTTTGGAGAACATTCTGTGAGCTGCTGATAAGAAGGTATTTCTTTTGTGTTTTTGTGAAATGTTCTGCAAATATCTATTAGGTCCATTTGGTTTATAACACCAGTGGCGATTGCATTTTTCTGTTTAGTTGTTGTCTGGGTGACCAGTCTATTGGTGAGAATGGGGTATGGAAGTCCCCCACTACTACCATGCTGTTTAAGCTCTAAGAGTGCAATGGTGTTTCATTTATGAACACATGTGCCTTTGTGTTTGGAGAAGAGATGTTAAGAATTACAACGTCCTCCTGATGCATTTTTCCTGTTATTAGTATGTAGTATCTTTCCTTGTGACTTCTTATTAGTTTTGTTTTGAAGTTTGTTTGGTCAAATATTAAAATGATTACAACAGTTGGTTTCTTAGATCCCTTTGCTTGAAATACCTTTTTCCATCTGTTTACCCATTGGCAATATCTGGCCACGATTTTAAGATGTATTTCTTGGGTACACCAGAAGGATTGGTTCTGTTTTTTCATCGTAATGTTAGTCTATGTCTTTCTACTTGGAAAGTGAGACAATTTGTATTGAAAGATAGCAATGAGCAAAGTTTGTTGATTATTGTTATTTTGCTGTTGTGGAGCATGCACGTGCGTGCGTGCGTGTGTGTGTGTGTGTGTGTGTGTGTGTGTGTGTGTTGTCACATGAGATTTTGTTTCCTCTCTCAATTGTCTAGTCTATTATTTTTTCTTAATGTTTTAAAGTGTAAGTGTACAAACCAAATTTCATTTTTATTTGTTTATTTAATTATTTATTTTTCATTCTTTTTATGTATATGAGTACACTGTCACTGTCTTTAGACACACCAAAGAGGGCATGGTTATAAATGGTTGTGAGCCACCATGTTGTTGCTGGGAGTTGAACTCATGACCTCTGGAAGAGTAGTCAATGCTCTTAACTTGCAAGCCATCTTTCCAGGTAATCTGAGAATAGTTATTCTGTGTTTTCCTTTGAGTGTGGTTAACTTATTTTAGTTGTAGTTTCTTTATAGACCTTCTGTGGAGTCTGATTTATAGGTAGATATTGCCTAAATTTGGTTTAATCATGGAATGTCTTATTTTCTCCATTTATTTTGGTTGAAAGTTTTCTGGGTATGTAATTCTTGTGTCTGTGGTCACTTAGAGAGTGTAAAACATCTGTCTAGGCCATTCTGGCGTTTAGAGTCTCAATTGAAAATTCAGGTGTTAATGGAATATTACTCAGCTATCAAAAACAATGCCTTTATGAAATTCATAGGCAAATGGTTGGAACTGGAAAATATCATCCTGAGTGAGGTAACCCAATCACAGAAAGACATACATGGTATGCACTCATTGATAAGTGGCTATTAGCCCAAATGCTTGAATTACCCTCGATGCCTAGAACAAATGAAACTCAAGACGGATGATCAAAATGTGAATGCTTCACTCCTTCTTTAAAAGGGGAACAAGAATACCCTTGGCAGGGAATAGAGAGGCAAAGATTAAAACAGAGACAGAAGGAACACCCATGTAGAGCCTGCCCCACATGTGGCCCATACATATACAGCCACCCAATTAGACTAGATGGATGAAGCAAGATGGATGAAGTGCAGGCCGACAGGAGCCGGATGTAGATCTCTCCTGAGAGACACAGCCAGAATACAGCAAACACAGAGGCGAATACCAGCAACAAACCACTGAACTGAGAACAGGAGCCCCGTTGAAGGAATCATAGAAAGAACTGGAAGAGCTTGAAGGGGCTCGAGACCCCATATGAACAACAATGCCAAGCCACCAGAGCTTCCAGGGACTAAGCCACTACCTAAAGACTATACATGGACTGACCCTGGACTCTGACCTCATAGGTAGCAATGAATATCCTAGTAAGAGCACCAGTGGAAGGGGAAGCCCTGGGTCCTGCTAAGACTGAACCCCCAGTGAACGTGATTGCTGGGGGGAGGGCAGCAATGTGGGGAGGATGGGAAGGGGACCACCGATAAAGAAGGGGAGGGGGAGGGGCTAAGGGGATGTTGGCCTGTAAACCGGGAAAGGGAATAACACTCGAAATGTAAATAAGAAATACTCAAGTTAATAAAAAAAATCAACATAATATATATATATATATATATATATATATATATATATATATATATATATATATATAAGTCAGGTGTTCTTCTAATATCTCTGCCTTTCTATGTTTCTTGGTCTTCTTCCTTTGCAGTTCTTAATAGTCTTTGGCTGTTCTGTATGTCTACTGTTTTGGCTATATATGTCAGGGGACTTTTTCTGGTTCTGTCTCTTTGGTGTCTGCATGTTTTTATAATTTAATAGGCATCTATTTCTTTAA